>NW_010122947.1:0-2153 GCF_000699245.1 Pterocles gutturalis
GTGGGGGTGGGCAGGGGCTGCCGTGCCCCTTCCCGTGCCGGAGCCCAGGACCTGCCCTCCTGGCGCAGGGCGTATGCGGCCAGCAAGGAGTCTCACGCCACGCTGGTGTTCCACAACCTGCTGGGGGAGATCGACCAGCAGTACAGCCGCTTCCTGCAGGAGTCCAACGTCCTCTACCAGCACAACCTGCGCCGCATCAAGCAGTTCCTGCAGGTGAGGCGGGGGGTGCGGGGGTGGGGAGGCACAGCCCACGAGCCGCAGCCCCAAGGGACGCGGAGAACCTGGGAGCTGCGTTGTGCCTGCTGACCTTGGGGTTTGAACCTTTTACAGAGCAGATACCTGGAGAAGCCAATGGAAATAGCCCGCATCGTGGCTCGCTGCCTGTGGGAAGAGTCCCGGCTCCTCCAGAAAGCCACCGCAGCCCAGGTCAGTGCCTCGGGTGTCCTGGGGCCTGGCAGCGCTGTGCAGGCACTTGGTGCTGTGGGGACGCTCTAGTTGGAAGCTCCCCACTTGCTTCTTTCAGGGATGCTGCGAGCGAGCCGCCAGCCACACTGGCTGGTGTTAGCGAGGGGGTGAAGACCCTTCCTGCGAAAGCCCCTCAGGCTGCGGGGGGAGTGTCCCTGGGTCATGGCCCCCATCTAATGCTCTCCTTGTCCCCTCTGCAGCAAGGGGGACAGGCGACACATCCGACAGCAGCTGTAGTGACGGAAAAGCAGCAGATGCTGGAACAGCACCTGCAGGACGTGAGGAAGCGGGTGCAGGTTTGTGTGCTGCCCACGCACCTCCTCCCTTCCCCACCGCGGTGGTTTAGTGCTTTGAATAAATCCACGTGTCTTGCCTTGCAGGATCTGGAGCAGAAGATGAAAGTGGTGGAGAATCTCCAGGATGACTTTGATTTTAACTACAAGACTTTGAAAAGCCAAGGAGGTAATGGAAGCTCGTTAGCACCTGGCAAACCAAAGTGTGTTCCTGCAAGGGAGCTGGCTGGAGGACACGTTCCAGCCTCCTGCTGCCTCCTCTCAGCAAGAAGGGCGGCTTGGCCTCAGGGCATTTGCATGGCAATTGGAGAAACCTTCTCTCTTGTTTCTGCCGTCCAGGGGAGCTGAGCCAGAGCTCTGCCTGTGCGCAGTGGCACGAGGGGGTGACAGTGGCACCGGGCAGGCCAGCGGGGTGCGCGGAGGCTGTGTGAGATCGCTGCTCAGCTACCGACAGCTCCCTAGGGTGCCCGCTCCTTGGCGGTGGAGGGCTTTTGTTTGCGCGATGCTTGGGGGGGTGGAAGGAGGCCCTGTGCTGGGCTGAAGGCTTCTCCCCTCTCTGCACAGACATGCAGGATCTGAACGGAAACAACCAGTCAGTGACCCGGCAGAAAATGCAGCAGCTGGAACAGATGCTCACGGCGCTGGACCAGATGCGGAGGGTACGTTGTGCCGCCAGCCCTCCAGACCCCCTGGGGTGCAGGGGTGCCCCTTTTCTGGGGTGTGAGTGTGGGTTCCTGCGTGGCCAGGACTGAGCAGCGCTGGAAGCCGCGCTGGGCCGCTTCTCTCGTGTCTGTGAGTGTGAATCGTGCAGCTCTCCATCTTTGGGCAGGCCATCGTGAGCGACCTGGCTGGGCTGCTGTCGGCCATGGAGTACGTGCAGAAGATGCTGGCGGACGAGGAGCTGGCAGACTGGAAGAGACGGCAGCAGATCGCCTGCATTGGCGGCCCACCGAATATCTGCTTGGACCGGCTGGAGAACTGGTAGGAGCTGGCTGGGGGTTGGCTCAGGTACTGAGAGGGGGCATTGCAACACCTGCAGTGGAAGCGAGCTCTTTGCCTCTGGAAGCGTTCTTGCCAAATGGGTTCTGATGCCTGCACGCATGGATGTAATCCCCTCGTCAGATTGATCCTGGATAGCGGGCACCAGTGCTGGAACGGGTAGCCCCAGGCCCGTGGGATTTCATGGCTGCTGTGAGAAGTTCCTGGTCCTGGCGTGTCCCTGCAGGACTTGGGCGCGTGCGGGTTTCTTGTGTAATGCGTGGCCTAGAGAAATGCACCAAGCTGGGGGCCGCGGACGTGTCCTGTTCTCCGAGCATCCCCCCTCGCACAGGCGGGGAAATGGGGGCTCAGCGGGCTGGGACCCTGCGGGGCTTGGCAGCCAGAGCTGACGCCGGT
>NW_010122947.1:2383-2656 GCF_000699245.1 Pterocles gutturalis
GGTGAGGGGTGGGCAGCGAGCGTGCTGGGCGAGCCTGAGGTTCGACTGCGGTTCTTGTGCCTTCCCCTGCAGCGCTTTCGTCGTGGAGAGGCAGCCCTGCATGCCCATGCACCCCGACCGGCCCCTGGTCATCAAAACCGGCGTGCAGTTCACCACCAAAGTCAGGTGGGTCACGGCCCCATGGTCCCCCTGCGCTACGGGCAGGGGAAGGGAGCCGTGCGGGGGGAGTGAAGCAGGATCTCTCGGAAGGAGATGCGGCTGGCGCCCCCAGGT
>NW_010122947.1:2818-5396 GCF_000699245.1 Pterocles gutturalis
AAGCTTCAGCGCATCCCTGGCCAGCTGCCTCTCAGCTGGCCCGTGTTCCCAGCCAGCCTCCGCAGAGAGGGCTGCTCTGATGCTGGGCTCTGCCGCAGCTCCTGCCCCATCTCCCAGCTGTGCCCCTGTTGCCCCCCGGCGCGTGGCAGCATCTGGCCGCGGAGCTGGTGCCTGCTGGGGTGGGCTGTCAGCAGCCAAAAGGAGCCGTCCTCGGGGGGCTCGGGGAGCATCGTTGCTGGGGACGGGTGTCAGGGCTGGCATGTCGCAGGCCTGCGTGCAGATGGGCCCGGGGGTGCCAGAGGAGCTGGGTGATGCTGTGTCCCCATGGGCTTTGTGGCGTGACCCACGGTGCTGCCAGCCAGGGGGTGCAGGTGGCTGCTCTCCATCCAGATGTTGTGCAGCATGTGCCGGACACTGTGCTGAGCTGGAGTTGTGCAGGATGTTCATGCTCTGCCTCTGACTCTTTGCAGGTTGTTGGTCAAGTTTCCAGAGCTGAACTATCAGCTGAAAATTAAAGTCTGCATCGACAAGTGAGTTCTGTGCTCTGACCTGGGCAGCACTGGGGGGATGACTGGAGCGGGGCTGGGTCCAGCTCCATCCCTGCACCGAGAGCCCACGTGGCCCCTGGTGGAAGGGGAGGGTGCGGGGTGACACTGGGTCCCGAGGCTGTGGCCGTGACCGGGTGTCTCTCTCTCCTTTCCTAGGGACTCGGGGGATGTTGCAGCACTTCGAGGGTAAGTGCAATATTTGGGTTTGTTTTTTTTTTCTTGCTTCTGCTTTTAATCCTGGCAAACATCCTACTGCACATTTGCTCTGAGAGGGCCCCGTCAGCCACACTGTGTCTTTCCTCTTTTGAGGTCCCGGAAGTTTAATATCCTGGGGACAAACACCAAGGTCATGAACATGGAGGAGTCGAACAACGGCAGCCTCTCCGCGGAGTTCAAGCACCTGGTGGGTACCACGAGCTTTCGGCTGCTCCTGTGAAGGCCGTGTGCCCTCGTGGCGTTGCTTCAGCCGTTCCTTCTCTCCACAGACCCTGCGGGAGCAGCGGTGCGGTAACGGAGGCAGAGCCAACTGCGATGTGAGTGCTGGGGGGCCCTTGCCAGCAGCTCTGCTCCCCGCCAGGCAGTGCGGGGCCCGATGGCCGTGTGTCCGGCCAGTGGCAGGTGTCCACTGTGTGCTCATGTCCTCTTCCCCCCAGGCCTCACTGATCGTCACTGAGGAGCTGCACCTCATCACATTCGAGACAGAGGTGTATCACCAGGGGCTGAAGATCGACCTGGAGGTGAGCTGCGGGTTCCTGCTGGGAGCCAGGCTGCAGAGGAGCCCTGGAGGTGCCCCAGCCTGCACTCACGTCCTGTCTTTGCAGACCCACTCGCTGCCGGTGGTGGTCATCTCCAACATCTGCCAGATGCCCAACGCCTGGGCGTCCATCCTGTGGTACAACATGCTGACCAACAACCCCAAGGTGGGGCCCGGCGCCGTGGGGCGGCTGGCAGAGCAGCAGGGCAGGGTCTGGGACCAGAGCATTCCCGGCTGCAGGGCTGGGGCAGGACCCGGCCCTGCTTCCGTCCCATGTCCTGCTCAGGGCTGTGTCCTCCTCTGCAGAACGTGAACTTCTTCACCAAGCCCCCCATCGGGACCTGGGACCAGGTGGCAGAGGTGCTGAGCTGGCAGTTCTCCTCCACCACGAAGCGTGGCCTCAGCATCGAGCAGCTGACGACGCTGGCGGAGAAGCTCCTAGGTAACCCGGTGGAGGTGTCCTGCCCGTCCCCACTGTCCCTCGGGGCGGGTCCCCATCTGTAAATGCCACACGGGAGCAAGTCTCTGGTGTCTGGGGGGTGAGCTGTAATTTGCGGTTGCTTGGTTTTCCCCCAACCACCCCAAACCTCGAGCTGCTCCCTGGAAACGGTGTCTGTGGAAGAACAGCTCTAGCTCAGTGTTGATGCTCCTGTTCTCTGCCAGGGCCCGGTGTGAATTACTCCGGCTGTCAGATCACCTGGGCCAAGTTCTGCAAGGTAGGACTCGCCCCTTCCCCTGAGCGCCTGCCCTTGGCTCTTCCTTCCTCCGAGCTGTGCTCACAGCCTCCCTGCCCTCCTCCCCAGGAAAACATGGCTGGCAAAGGCTTCTCTTTCTGGGTCTGGCTGGACAACATCATTGACTTGGTGAAAAAGTACATCCTGGCGCTGTGGAACGAAGGGTGAGCCTCGGCCAGCGTCCATCCCGAGACCCCGGGTTAGGCTGGGCCTTGGGAGGGGTCCCATGATCCTGTCCTGTGGAGGGGGTGCCCTGGCAGCAGGTGGACTCTCCTGGGATGATTTTTCTGACTGGTTCAGTGAAACCCCTCCCTGGCACCTGGGGATCCCCAAAACCTCGGTGGCTTTGCCGATGGCCGGATCCTGATGCTGTGCAGAGAGCTGGCAGGGTTCACGTCCTGGAATCGCTGCCCTGGTGTCCTGACCCCTCCTCGCTTCCCGACACCAGGTACATCATGGGGTTCATCAGCAAGGAGCGGGAGCGAGCCATCCTCAGCACCAAGCCCCCGGGAACCTTCCTGCTGCGGTGCAGAGGGAGGCGC
>NW_010122947.1:5427-6036 GCF_000699245.1 Pterocles gutturalis
GAGGGCGGCATCACCTTCACGTGGGTGGAGAAGGACATCAGTGGTGCGTTGCTCTCCCCGTCACCATCCTGCGTGCGGTGCCTTGCTCCGCCGGCGTTCCTGGCTCCGAAGGGGGCTTGGACCATGGTGCTGTCCCCTGATAAGACATGGGTCTTTTTGTCCCTGTCCTGCCAAGCCCCCTCCCCAGGTTAAGGCTTTGAGCCTGGTGCCCTTTGCTGGTCTCTGCCTCCCGGGTGCTGCCCATGTGGCACCGTGTCCCGCGGCGCTGAAGCCACCGGGCAGGTCCCTGCCCTGGCCCTGGTCCACTGGGTGCCTGGCGAGGCTGAGCACAGCCCCAGGCCCATCTTATCCCCGCTGCTCGCGGGGTGTTTGCTCAAGGCCCTGCCCTTGCCCGAGGACGCGGGGTCTTGCCCTGTGACACGAGTCTCCTTGTACAGGGAAGACCCAGATCCAGTCCGTGGAGCCCTACACCAAGCAGCAGCTCAACAACATGTCATTCGCGGAGATCATCATGGGCTACAAAATCATGGATGCCACCAACATCCTGGTGTCCCCGCTGGTGTACCTGTACCCCGACATCCCCAAGGAGGAGGCGTTCGGGAAGTACTG
>NW_010122948.1:0-9588 GCF_000699245.1 Pterocles gutturalis
AATAATAAATGTTACTATAATAATGAGAAAGATATAACCAAAATTTAATCTAACAAAGAATTTGACTGAAAATTCAGAAAGAAAATAAAGAGAGGTAAGATATTACAAGCATTTTTCAGTATCTGAGAGTTTTTTCAGAAGTTCGGAACAGTGCAGAAGTTGTTAATTCTCATTTAAATTGTTCTATGAAGAACCTTGATTTTTTAAATTTACCAAAGATAATTTTATGCCTCTGAACTGAAATCTCTCAATGAGAAGATTCAAGTACATGTAAATAAGTAGTATTTGTTTACTCCTGTTGAGATTCTGATGCATCTTCAGGTTGAGGAAGGAATTTCTTTAAGCTTTTACAAGTAAAAATTTATGTAATGTTTTTCAACATACAAGCATGTTTTCTAAACTCCTTTCTTTAGATGTTCATTAAGGAAGTATTCAGAATATTATCATAGTGAAAAACTAAGATTTTTCATCTAGCAGAGAATACTGCCACCGTGTTTCACCACTCCAGTGTTCTGGACCTGCAGTTGTCAAAAAGTACTGGTCATATCTAAGGTAGCAACTACAGTGGCCTGTATACAGTCTCTGTGTACCATAATGCTGCGTAGGTTTCTAGGCATATTTTCTTACTGCTGCAAATGTGAATTAATTAACAATGGCAGAAACCAAATCATTCTTAAGTGTAAAAGCTTAATAAATTAGACTGTTCTGGCCAATACCCCAGAATTCCTGTAGCAGTTGCCAGAGAGAAAATGTTACAAGAAGCTCATGTGTTTTGGTGGTTTTACCTCCTTTGCTATCAAATATTCAGGCCACAGTAATCTTCAGAATCTCATAAATTTCTTTTAAAAACCTGACAGTCCATATTTTTAAAAATGATAGCAAATGTTTCTAAAATCCTGCTCTTTGCACACATTCCCTGCTCATGGAATTAGATAATTAGAGAATATTTAATGTAGAAGTAGCACTGTTTATTCAGTATCTAAAATTAAGTTACTATTTTAGAGAACATTTAAAAGTTACAGCTTCTGTTCTAAGAGGCTTAAAGGGTCCATGTTTATAAAACAGGAGAGAAAAGAGGGAAAAGAAAGCCCTAATGTTACAGTTTGGAAAAATCTATCAGGGAAAGGCACCTGAACAATGTGCATTGTTTCTGAAACTGTAAAAAAGAAACAAAGCTAGTTATGCAGGTGCAATAGTACATTGATGTATCTGTACTACTTGTATCTCAACATATCTGTGTTATTCCGTGTAAATATATCAGTTCAGGTGGAGAGAGTGTCTTCATTTTTAGCACAGTACTTCATTGTACCTGAAGGACATACCCTACACCTTGATGTTTTCTTAACAAAAGGACTTTCTAGAGGGAAAACTGATTTCCATGAATTTCATCAGGGTTGTAGCATGAGAGTTACCTCAGTCAGTCTTAAATATGTTGATGGCCTCAGAAACTTTGTTTTTAGTACTTATTTCAAGATGATCTTTCCTTGAACACAAGTCTTATTTAAGATGATTTAATGGAACAGAGATGGGGAAAAGGTCACTAAAGTGACAACCCACCCCTTCTGCCAAAACAAGTTGTTTACAATTCTGTGGTTGATCTATGGCATGATCTCTGCCGGCAGTGGGAAAAGGTTGAGAGGTCTCAGGCCTGACCCTTTATTATCCTTCTTTTTTGGAGTAATGACAAGGTTAGGAAGCATCCAAAAATATATATATAAACTTACCTACTGCACTGCACCCATATTTGTCAGGTCTGTACAACATATATAACGTATACAACGTCAACAATGTATGACTCTGGGAAATAGACAATGATTCTGAACACAGGCTTGTGCAGGAAGGCCTGGGCAGGCTGGAACCTCATGCGGTTCATCAAAACTGAGAGTGTGGCCCTTGGTGAACACAAAGGCCTGCAGCAGAACAGATTGGGGTCAAAACAGAGCAGGGTCCCAGGAGCATCAGGCTGGCTGCCAGGCAGCAGCACCCCAGGCCGCAAAGAGGTCCCCACCACATTCTGAGCTACAGGAGCTCGGGTGCTGCCAGAAGGTCTCTGAGGAGGAATCCTACTCTCCTGATTGAGAGACTTGAGACAAGCCTGAGTGCTTTGCCCAGCCTGGGGCTCTGCCACGTGAGATAGACATGGTTGTATTAGAGCAAGTCCCATAGAGGCCAGTGAAATGTCTGGGACTGGAGCACAGGACATTCAGAGACAGGCTGTAGGAGCCTGTTATTCAAATTTTAAGAAGAGAAGTTACCTTCAACAGAGAGTGCATTGCTGTCTTCTAGTAAGAGGAGAGAAGATAGGGCCAGGCTCTGCCCATAGGTGCACTGTGACAGGTCAAGAGACAACAAAAAAATTCAGGTTACATGCAAGTACTTTTTTCCTCTTTTTTTTTACTTTTCTTTCTTTTTCTTTCTTTTTTCTTTTTCTTTTTCTCTTTTTCTTTTTCTTTTTCTTTCTCGTTCTCTTTCTTTTCTCTTTTTCTTTTTCTTTTTCTTTTTCTTTTTCTTTTTCTTTTTTTTTCTTCTCTTTTCTTTCTTTTTTCCCATGAAGGCAATCAAACCCTAGAAGCCTTTCTTCAGAAGGAGACTGGACTAGAAAACCTCTAGAGATACTTTCCAACCTCAGCTGTTCTGTACTTCTGTCCTTTTATGATGCCCCTGCAGCAGCACAGGCTGTGGTGAGATGGAGAAGGTCCCAGAGATCTTCTCATCCTGATGTTTATTGGTGGATAGGTCTTTCTGTTATACATTAATTACTAAGATCCTAAGGATTTGTCCCAACTGAATAAAATAAATACAGAAAACTCAACTTGGTCTTATTTTCTCCTGAAAAATAAAAATAAAACAAAACTATGAAAAAATAAAAAAAAAAGCAAGATAACTTGCCATAAGAGTGAACACTTGCAAGACAGAACTGTTTTGAAGGAGGGGAAAAAAGATTCCAACAATTTTCAAATATTAAGAAAAATGCGGAACAAAATTTAAGTGAAGTTTTAGATTAAATCTAGTAAAAGTTTTTAATGCTGTTTGTACTTTTTCAGAGTGTATTGAGAATGGTCATAAACAAAAAAACTTTTGCCAGAATGAGGGAAAGATGGCTGACTAATAAGGTCGTTGATACTTGAAACTTCTGGTTGCAGGATTTGAAGATATAACACATACTTCTGGTATCCAGTTTGATCCTTAATTAAAAATTGGTGGAGATGATTACAGCCAGTCTGGAGAAGTCTTGTGCTGAAATGATTTACTACATGTATACCGCCAGGATATAATCCTCAGATGTGAACATCACATTCACATACACACCGTGTGTGAAAAACTCAGGAAAGAAAGGAACTGCTAGCGTTTGCAGATTCTGCTATGACATTAAAAGGTTGCTGCTCTTTGTGATAAATGTATAAAGTAACAAGAATCAAGACAGAACAGATGATTTATGCAGTTGCTGCAGCAAGTGCTTCAATCACATTTATTCGTCATTTTACAGCAATTCACATTGAGATTTTACATGCTGAACTGCCAGTTTTTAGGAGTTTTTTCATCTTATGAATATCTAATATGAATTGAAGACCTTTCAAAAAATGTAATTATTTTTCTGCCAAATTATAGACTATATAGACGGTAGCTTATTGCAAACTTCACATACCAGTTCAAATAGCAGTTCTAACTAATTCTTTTTTTTTTTCTTTTTTTTTGCTTTAAGATTTAGAATGCCCTATCAAACAATTGTTGGAAAAAATTTTTTTACAAAAGGAAAAAAGAGGTCCTAGCAAGAAAGTGTCGACGAATAAAATGGAGTAGCTACAGAGTCACTGCAAAAGAACTCAATGACAAAACAAAGAATATCTTTGTTGTTAAAATGTGAGAAACCCATAACAGTCCTAATACTGCACACTTTTTCAAACAAAGCAAACAAAGGATTTCCAGTTTGACCCAGCTTACAGAAAGTTATACTTCTTATTGTGCTGGTTTTAAATTGCACTTAAAAAAAAAAACAGAATTAAAAGAAAAATAGTTTCTTAAACATTTTTGACAAATTACTTCTAAAAACATCTGTGTCTTGGAACTTGTGTGCATTTCAGTAATATTGATTTACAGCATCTGATAATGTGGTCAAAGGAACTTCTGTAGGATCAAAATTCCACTTGATTATGCAAGCAAATGTAAGCTGGCCAAAATAGAGATGCTGACTAAACAACATATCATATTTGAATAGCCACTGCCACTGTACAATCAAAAAACCCAAATAGCTGTCATATTTGTAATTGACCTTTGTCAATGTGTCATGGTTCCAGGCCTCAGAGCCAAGTCACTGTGCAGCTGTAGCAGTTTTTGACTTTAAGTTCTTAATTCGGAGAGTAGCAAGAAACATTATTTTAAGATAGCCAAAACATGTGGTGGCAAATAATTCAAATCATAACATGTTAATGACAACATTTTTGCAAAAGTGAAAGCAGCATGAAATGCAAAGACAATGAACCTTCCCTGTTTTTAAGGATTGTTCCATAATGTGCATGCATTCATAAAATACATTTAATATTGAAGCAGCTGCACAGAATTCCTTTCAATATGAAGATAATGAACTTCAGTAGCTCTTCGTATTGCCAGACGAAACTCAGTCCATTCATTGAGTTCACTCTCAGAACAGACCTATAAAGAAAATATTGCAAATAAATATCAAAGGCTAATATAATTTTAGAACTTGCAAGATGAAGGAAAGAGATGACCAACCTGCTACTAAAGGGTCTCTGTGATGGGTTTGCCCTTGGCTGGAGGCCAACCCACACACCTGTTCACTCAACTCCCTCCACCCTTTTCCGCCCCCAGATGCCGAGTGAGGATAGGGGGAATAATTTAAAGGGGTAAGGGGAAAAAAGGACTCGTGGGTTGAGATAAGAATAATTTAACAACTAAACTGCAAATAATTTTGAAAATAATAGCATATACAAATATACAAATGAGTGATACACAGCGACACTGCCCCCCCACCCGATGACCAAAGCTCAGCCTGTTCCCAGTTAACGATCCCAGAGCAGGGAGAGTCCCGAAACCACACTCACAGAACAGAGGTAACAGTCAGAGCCTCCCAGACTGAGAGCTGACCCAGGGGGGAGGGGGGGGTGGGGAAAGAAGGCCTTGGGAGAGGGACCACCTGGAGCAAGATGATCCAAAGCAAAAGGGGACCTGGAAGAAAAAGGGACAATCTTCTGGAGGGTCCTCACCTATATACTGGGCATGATGTGTATGTTATGGAATAGATCATTAGCCACTTTGGGTCTCAATCCCGAACCTAAGATCAAATCCTGGCTAGTAACTGGGGCTGTGCTCCCTCCCAGCTTCTCCTGTTTGTGGACATCCAGAGAGGCTGAAAGACCTTGGCAGCAGTGTAAACATCACTTTTTATCAGCTTTCTTCTGAGCACAAATCTAACACACAGCCTCATGGTAGCTATTCTAAAGAAATTCAACTCTGTCTCAGCTTAATCCAGGACAGTCTCAAACCTCCAAACTTCACCGAGGACTTTTGAGTCAAAACCCCTGTACAACACCACAGCAAAAGACTGTAGCAGAAAGAACAACAGAAAACAGATCTCTAAATATAGAATGGTGTATGAATATTGTGTTTCTGCCCATCATCCACTCTTGGTTTCATTTGTCCTCATTGAGTTTCCTTTATTGTGAAACAAAAGTGATCAGGTTAAAGAGATGAGATGGCGCAAAAATTATCTGGAAGGAAAATATGCTTCCCATCAGACTTTGTAGGATAGATTGCCTCTAGTGAACACATTGCAGCTATTTCACAGGTGTAGTGCTGATAAAAGAAGAACCCTTTACAGTGGTAAAGTTCTAATGCTATCACTAATACAATAAGCCACTTCAATGGTTCCAGAAAAAGTACTGTGGACAAATTAGAGTTTATTTACTTCAGATATTAGCAACTTTTTGAACAAGTATGTTCCTGAAAAATGTTACAACATAGTTTAAAAAATTGGCTGTATTATTATACAGATTTTATTTATGGAATTCTTGTAAAAAGGAATAATTTTGTATGCAAACGTAATGAATAGAAAGTTCAAATTAGTACTCTGTCTAGGAAACGTCTTCTATCCAACAGAGAGAGCTTTTCATGGTGTGCCAAAACTAAGAGGAATTTATGTTTCAAACAGACACTCACCCGCCTCTGATTAGGATCCACGTGTGGCATTTTTCTCCCATGCAATACAATTTTTCAGTAGTGAAACTGAAAGGAGAGAAAATGTGATTATTATTTTTTTATCTAGAAATGTTCAGGCGGGGGTTTCTCCATGGAGAAAGAAGCACTTCAATCCTACTCCGAGATGTTTTAGAATCCTCAAGATGACCAGGAACAGAGCTGTATAACCAGGGTGCTTAGAGTATTTTTCAATATCTCATAGTACAGTTTCACCATCAAGGATTTCTCACTGAGGATTACACTAAATAAAGCTTCTCTAGTCTGGAAAGGCAAAAAAGTATCATAAGACACTACTTTCCCCATGAAATCTCCAGGGTTCTGGAAGGAAGAGCCTCTCTGTTACCTTGTTCTGTCACACACAGCTTCTATTCCTAGACCTCCAAACAACAACAGCAGCAAAAACAACCACCATCGCCTGTGAGAGAAGAATTATGTGATATCATAAAGTTATCTGTCCCAGCTGTTTTTGTATTCAGGTGCACAGGCAAATGTATCAGATCATTGTGAAGGCTTCCAAGAAAATGGTTATCAGTCCTCCAAGTGCTCTACATTCTCAAGAAAATGCTTCCCAGATGATCTTGTTGGGTTTTTTTTGTATTTGTGCAGTCTGTTGAAGAGATTGATATGATATATGTAAATTTCTGTAAAATTGCTCTTAAAAGAAAAAAAAAAAAAAAAAACAAAACCAAACAAGAGGGAGAATTAAGTCTGGGGTACAGTGACTGAATGAGGTCTTAAAGCCTACAGCTGCTGACTGCCGACGTGGCACTCTACAGAGCTCTGACCAAAACCTTCATTTCTGTGATCGATACATAGATTTTCACCTGCCCTCTTACTTTAGCATGTCTGTGATATATTTTTCCCTTCTTAAACAGCCTAAGGAGATAGAGAGTGTTGAGGTTGAGAAGCTGAGAAAGTAGATGTGAGTTAAGTTGCAAAGAAGTCATATGAATAGAGAGCCCTTTTTGTTTCAGTGCTGTTATGAAGCCTAGTCTCTCATGCACTTAACAATTTTTTTTTGTTGTTTTATTTCTTAAAGAAAAATGTTTACAACATTTTAAAGCAAGACATGACTGTTCAATATAAGCAAACCTCCCTTGGCAAGTTATAAATCAAGTATTTGTGCCTGTGTTTATCCCCAGTTAGATGACATTGGAAAAACAGGGAGAGTTGTGCTGTTCAGTTGATTATGTTACCTGAGAGGATTGCTAACCTTTTGTCTGTTTTGTTTGTTTGTTTGTTTGCTTTTTTTCTTGTTGTATTTTATTCTAAATAATAGACTAAAAAGTGAAGAGTTCTGTTCTCTTGAGTGAAATGCAGATCAAACTTGCAATTTAAAGAAACCTAAAATATAGCAATTAAATCTCATACCTTCCTTACAACTGCTACCCAGATTTCATCTGTAGTGATTTTCTAATTGTTTATCCCTTGTTCTTTTCCGTGTGTATCCAAGTTGAGGTGAACTACACAATACAATAAAAAAGTCAAATAGAATCACTGATATGGGCAGAAGAAAAGATGAGGGAGGAAACAACTTTTTTTCTTTTCATTTTGATACTGAGATGTTAACAATATATGAGATTAGATGAAACATACACATCTACCAATAATAGCGGCATATGCTTCCATACCTTTAAATAACACATTTATAAGCACAAAATGAGCAAGTGTTGAGTACACTGTAGATTAGACACTGAGGTACAGAGAAGAGTAGTAACTTTCTGCTTAGGTTTTGCAAGTGTTCATGGTCTTTTTAATCCTTATTTTTTTATTACTAGGTTAACATTTTGCCCACTGGCTATGACAGTTTAAACTTCTGATTATTTAAAAAAAACCTCTCATGCTCATTAAGAAAGTGTTACAAGTGTCATTTTAATATTTTACTCAAATAACTGTTAGCAGTAATTTAAAATATAGTTTATTTTCCAATTCATGCTGAATGTTTTATTCCTGAGAGGACTTTACTTGATTTAACACTTATCTAGTTTTGCTATCATGTACTTTACCACTGAGCTTGATTTAAAAAAGATTTGCCTTGGGCAAATTAGCAGTCAAGTGAAGACAGAGGTGATTTGTACCACATCTCAAGTAGTGTTGAGCTGACACTGAATAAACCTGTCTTTTACCACTTAATGATCTTTTTACAGTGTTTAAAAACTCTGTAACTAAAGCACTACACAATGGCAAAATAGTCTCACTTAAAAAACCTTTCTAGCCTAGGTTGCTGGAGGAGAAAAAGTGAAAGGAATACAGCTATTTTAATGCTGGAAAAATAATTTGAAGAAGCTTTTCACTGTGCAGTTCTTCATATTAAGTTCATGGCTGGAACAAACCGGGATTTTTCTACTTCTGATGCATTTTTTTCTTACATGTTGTATTCTTATAGTTGCCTTTACTGTCATGACTCTTGGAACACAAATGGCTGATAAGTGATCAAGGGGAATCTCAAATATTAGTAGGATATATATAGTTTTGAAAGCCAGCATCAACCAGACAAATGGAAGTTCTAGGGAGTTAGCAATAGTAAAAAAAAAAAAAATCATCATGAACTAAATTATATTAAAATTCAAAAAGCAACTAGACTTCAATAGGTAATGACTACATGTAGTAGAGATAAATTCAGGCTGACTTTAAACTATGTGAGTTGGTTTGCCAGCCGTGGTCAAGCTATGAAATCACGGAACTCCATATTTATCTGTGTATGGGGATAGCCTACACACATCTCCCCAAGCCCTGTGTAATGTTCAAGCGTTGACTAACTACTGGGTAGTATGTGCCCATTTCTGATGCTGGATATGCTGCGTCTTTGTTCCTGTGAAGATTGACAGCTCCCTCTGCTGTTCTCATAGTGAGCTGCTCAGAATGAAGTCTGTAATTTTCGTGGGCACAATGTTGGACACTTACAGTTTGTCAATTAATGGCTATCAGGCTGGCGTGCTTTCAAACATTGGCTGGCATTCAGAGGCCTGATGGCACCTTCAGGACACCTGCTTGGACAAACAATCCATTGCAAAACAGAGCTTGATAGTGTTATTAAGGCAATTAAAGCAAGGTATGAGAATCAAAAACTTTTTTTTCCTTCTGTTTTTTTTGTTTTTTTGGGGTTTTTTTAAGCTTTCTATTTCTGTTTGTACCCATCTGGTCTATTTTCCACAGATGCAGACTTATGAAAGCTGTGTTTCGCAATTGAAGTCTGACTTAACGAACTGATATTAAAGTACTGCGTAGATGCTGTAACATACTACTCGCCATTCTCCTCAAACCCAGAAATATGTTGCTTCTTTTCTCTCTTTTTCATCTAATCTTCACCATGTTTTTTATTTAAATATTTAGTAGTTCCTGAAGTCAGACTGGTAAAGAAAGTGTCTCTTTCCC
>NW_010122948.1:9619-31257 GCF_000699245.1 Pterocles gutturalis
TTTTATTTTTCTCCATTTTGGGTGTCATTTGTTTGTTCTTTATCACAAAATATATGGGCTAAATTGAAGCTTGGACTGAAATATATAGGCTTATATTGAAGCTCTGTATAAAGCGGAAAGAGAGAGTGAGTGATGCATATTCTCCGGCATGCCTATGTAGTAGTGATGTATGCTAGACAAAACTTCTCAGGGCTGAAATTATCTAGGAAGGTTTGGATAGTACTGAGAAAAAAACCCACTGTATTGATTGGAATTTCTTTATCCTAACAAATCCTATGCTAACAAAAACAATAGCATGAATCTAAATTTTGTCTATGTAACAAATTCACTGTGTGTTTTTTTCTTATCAAGCTCTCACATAATCATACATAATTTTGAAAGTTATTTAAGTACCCAGCAGACACAGCAGAGCCCATATCACCCTTAAGGACAACTCAACACAGGTTGTACTTGCTGTGTAAATCAGTTGTAGCTATATATAAGATTTCCTGTACAGAAGTTTTGAAATAAAACCTTTATCTGCTATAAATACACAGTAAAAATACAGGACAACTTTTTGAAACAGTAGGGTCTGAACTTTTAATGCATGGCCTCCTTTTTTATTCTTTCCTTACCTTTTCATGCAGAATCCTTCATGATGTTCCCCATAAGAGAAAATCTGGTAAAACAGCTAAGAACCATTAAATTTTTGATTAGTTTTTTGCCCTAGCAAAAATGAAAGACAAAACATAAATACCAAGTACCATACACACAGGACGCAGTTGCTGCCTTTCTGAGTCTTTGTCTTACTGGACCAGTACACCTGGCAGTTTTAGGAATTGTATTTTCTGTTTGAATGTATTGCTCGCTATATCATTGTCCAAAGGATTTTGCATGGTAGTTGAAAGATTATAGGTAATTTAAAAATTTTCTTATTAAGTTTTCTGTTGGAGATGTAACCTTGGCATTCATGTGCTGAAATACATCAGCGTCATAAGTCTGTTTCAACAATGGGCTTCTACAAATGAATCACAGTGAATGACAAAAATATTCCTAAAAAAGGCCTGATCTATCCACCAGCTTTCTTATGACCCACTTCAGATAGTTTCACCAGAACAAAGTAATATTAAGTATGTTAAAGATTTATCTACTAACCTTAGAGATTATTGCTTCTGAAGGATATTCATGGGCAAACTCTGTGTTTATTGAAGACATTTTTTCTCCCAAGCACAGTTACCGTTTATCAAGCAGGTGTTCTCAGTCCTACTGCATCTCAGTGATATCCAAGCAGAAATGCTGTTAGTTCTCATTTCTAATGTAATCATCTGTGTCTTAGATGGAAATGATAATCAGTGGAAACCAAAACCCTCTGCCATATGCATAGCAAAAGGAATAAATATTATTACTAATATTAAAGAGTTATCGTTAAGCCAGAGTAGTTCTGCTTTAATGAAAAAAAATATGTATTTTAGCTTGCTGATGCATTTAAATTTTTAAGTAAGACTTTTGAGCAAAAGATTTGTTACTGTCAATAGGTTTAATTACTTCTGCAGATGTTAAAAGCACTGCATTAACCAAATAAGTGCATTCCTAGAATAAGAAATTATCTTTTTCATTGGACAGCAGAAATTGGGAGCTTTACAACACAGTACACTCAGTATATGCTTTGTCTCTCTCTGTGCACTGAGTATACACGCATAGCCACTCACACATGCACATTCTTCACCGGTGGCACTGCATAAATTGCCTTCCATGTTTTATTATTTTGGAGACATCTCTTGTATGGAACTGTACAATCAACGTGTGGATTGGCTTATTGCTGAAGCAGTGCCTGATCCAATTAAATAGACATGTTACATTTTCAAGAAGGCTGATTGGAAATTTTGTTGGGCAAATGTACTACAGCTCTGACTTTCTTCCCCAAATTCTAATTGATAGTGGCATAAGTTGATGCTATGCCATTATAGCTTGTGCTAGACTTTACTATCCATTTACACTACCCATGGTACAGTGATCTTGGGCTGTCTCCTTAAAATTAAAGGAAGATACCCACAGATCTCACTTTTACTCTGTATTTCACTGTAACTCTAATGAATTCAATTTTTAAACCATATTACACAGTTTTGCATAATTTTTTCTTCCTCTTTTAGCTTTCTGGGGTCAGACATAATAAACTATAAGTTTCCATTAGACTAGACAGGATACGATGCAGTACTTCTATTTTATGATTACCTACTTACACAAATAGTACTGGGTACTTCTAAACCAAAAGTGAGGGAATTACACTTGTCAGGTGCATCTCCTGTACCCCAAAATGCATCACTCTATTTTGAATTACCTGTTCTAAAACAAAGTTCATCTTAATCTGTTTTTGTGTTAACTGATATTTTCAGTGTGGATGTCTGTCTGCTCCCCCTTTTCAGTATTATCTGTCATTCTGCTAGACAATTTTTTTTTTCTTTTACATGTTTTTTTTTCCCATCATGTAGTGAGATTAGCTTGGGCTTTCTGTTTATCATTAAAAAGGCACTGAATAGTCACTTTTAAGTAGGCATTTTGAGCAAATCCTTTCTTCTCAAAAGTATACGTATGAAATATGATATACTGTATCAGCTAACATCAGTTCCTACCCGTAGTTTATCATTATTGCTGTGTCACTACTATGGGATTATCCTGATTTCTATTCCACATTGTAACTCCGATCAAGCCTTAGGGTCAGGATAAACTACCCATTAATCATGTTCTTACAAGAACATAACAAATCCTCTTTAATTTGGATCCGCTTCAGTTAGACTTGTTTTGTAAAAATGTGAGATAGCCAATTACACATGAATAATGCTGAAACCCTTTGCAACTCTTTATTAGCATAAACTCATTTGAAATCCTGGTGCATTTGAGATTTCCAACAGAGACATCGTGTGAAAATGAATGGGGACAATTGATGTGATATAGAAATAGTACATAGATTCTTTATTGTTTTTCCTCTAATTTAAAACGATAAACATATAATACATATACAAATTAATAAACATATTAATACATATACAAATACTTTTTTCCAGATAGTGCTCTTTTCTTTAATTTGAAGGGTGTTTCTAGCTTCAATGAATTAAATATTCATAGAATCATAGAATGGTTTAGGTTGGAAGGGACCTTAAAGATCATCAGGTTCCAACCCCCCTGCCGTGGGCAGGGACACCTCCCACTAGACCAGGTTGCTCAAAGCCTCATCCAGCCTGGCCTTGAACACCTCCAGGGATGGGGCATCCACAACCTCTCTGGGAAACCTGTTCCAGTGCTTCACCACCCTCACAGGAAGAAACTTCCTCCTAATATCCAGTCTAAATCTATCCTCTTTCAGCTTCGAACTATTGTCCCTCTTCCTGTCACTGCACTCCCTGATAAAGAGTGCCTCCCCATCCTTCCTGTAGGCCCACTTTAAGTATTGGAAGGCTGCTAAACGGTCTCCCTGGAGGGAATTGTTCAGGCTGAACAACCCCAACTCAGCCTGTCGTCATATAGGAGGAGCCCCAGCCCTCTGATCATCTTTGCATTTTGATGGTTTCCTATCTGCCCTACTTATGTGCAGAAGCCTGTGAGACTAAAACTCTCATCTTTTCCTGACATTTGATACCTAATTCATGGATGTAGTCACACGTCTGTCTTTGCCCTTTCCCCGTCAGGTATCTGTGCCACAGTCTTTTGGCAAAACTGCAGATGAAGTACTAAACTGGACACAATTCCTGTTCAGTTCACTGAAGTACATCTCTCTTCTTGTTTCAGTGCAGCTCCGATAGCTCTGCACTGCAAAAAAAAGCAGCACGGGCCAAAAGGTAAAATTTTATGAACAAAGAGAGTTTGTGAGTTATAGCAATTTGTAGTTGTCCATATCTGCATCATAAGAAACAACCCAAAATTTTCTATGTGTACTAAAATTTAACAAACTTTCTCACAGCAAAGGCAAAAGGCTATGTTAAGTGAAGTCATACATTATCTATGGCAAAACCAGCATATGCCTAACTGCAGAAATGTTAATATTCACTTACAAAGCAGAAAAAGGTTGATCTAGCATAGAAATAAAACTCTTTTTTTTTTGGTGTTTATGAAAGTTTAACTAGGTTTTGCTGACACTAACAAAAATTAACAGGGGACATAAGCTTCATAATAGTGCTATGAATGTCAAGTCTGACATCTGTATTAATAGATAATTTGTAATGACTAGGAAGAATAAATCACAGATTGTGAGTTTTTTATATGTAAAATGGATCCTTTTTGTATTTTAAAATTTTTAACCATTGCAGCATTGTGAATACTCTTTGCCTTGCAAGAAAGCTGCTCAAAAGAATAAAAATCACATAATGCTGGATTTTACACTCAATTAAGCTTCTTAAACATTGTATTTGTTTTCTGGAACAAAACTCTAAAGAAAATGATGCGACAGAGGTACGCTCATCACATACATTGATCAAATACAGCTGTTGAAGCTCCACATGCTTGTTGGAGAAGAGACCTAGGAAAAAATTCCTGAAGAAAATTATGAGAGAAAAAGGACATTGCCTAAGGAAATGATCGAATGAAGATTCAGAGAGATCTTCAAACGTGCTGAAGGAGAGCCAGCCATAGACAAGGAGTGTTCTGTGCTAGGACAGTGGGAAAGTGTCCCTCAAGAAATACAGGCTAGTGCAATGGATGGTGAGGGAGAAACAGTTCTCCAAGTGACCCCATTATTGCAACAATGAGGTTCAGTACTGTGGAGAGCAGTGCAGTGTTACCTTTTTTTTTTTTTTTTTTTTTTTTTTTTTTTAATGATTTACAGGCCAGAACAAGACAAGATGGGAGGAAACCGGAAGAAAGATGTGAATTATGATTTTCCAAGGATTTTCCTTTCAGTATGCTCAAAGAAATTAATGAAATCCCTGCATGACCTTAGTGACCTGTGGACTCACGGTTTTTTTCTGCCCTTCCTTCTCTTAAGTCTTGCAAGGTAACAAGTCTCAGTCTGTGGAGGAAGGCTGAAGTTATCATTTCAGGAACACACTGGTTCTTGTCAGGAAAGTGCATTTAAGAGATATCACTGTAGATCCACTTTCCCCTTCTCCTACAAAGTCACACAATTTCATTTACAATGAGACTAGATTTTGTGAGATTAGGGTTCATTCATCCCTTTCCTGCATACTGTTGGCAGCAGAATCAAAACCAGATTTTAGAAGTGAACTGGGCAGATAAGATTCATTTTCAAAAGAGTCTTAAGAACATAGATTATAGTGACATTTTCTTATAAATATTTTCATTAATGATACAGATGATAAATGTTCATCTTGTCTATGTGTAATTTAGTAATTTGTGCTAATTTTATAAAAATTGCCACAATGTGTAGTGAGTTAGCCAGAGACTGACAAGGACCCTGATATATGTCACCTATTCCCAGTGGAGGAAGCTTCAAAGCAAACTAAAGAAATAATTAAATTTAACAACTATGCTCTGAATATTGAAAAGCAGGGATATAAATAGTAACAAAGGATCTTAGACAGAGAAGAGGTTATATTTGGCTTAAAGAAAAATTAACAATAAGGGACATTGACCAAATGAGACAGAAAAAGTTACATATTCCAGTGGAGAAATCATTAGCAGAAATGTCTTTGGATACTGAAAAGCTAGTTGGATAATTTCTTAGGACTACAGTAAGATGGTTAAAAAATCAAGGTTGGTAATGATATGTGAGCATTTTAGTACTATGCTTAGCTGTGTAAATTTGCATTATCTTAAGTTTTTATAAAGATTCAACTTTGGAATTGTTTGCTTCATTTTTAAACTACCAGAAGTTATGTGAAGGGCGTACAAGATTACAATACAGCAAAGACTGTGGTCATAATAGAAATTTTTAAGAGATGAACAGGGTATTCATCAGGCTATGTTATGGGTCCTTTCTATTTCCTGTGGTTAAAAATGGTGTGTTGAATTTCTGATGGACGGGTACCTTTCCTCCCTTTTATGAGAAAGTATGAACAGAGTCATCCTTAACTGAGATACACACCAGGAATATACTGGATTCAGTGTGGGTCCAGTGTGGTGAGACCACTGAGATATCCATCAGAAGAAGATGAGACAGAGAAGTGACATTTAGCTATTAGAATGCTAATGTCCCCTTAGTGGAGATTATGTTATGCCTTCTGCTTCTGTAGGATTTACCACAATGTACTTCTGTTCTTTAGAGTAACTCAAATACTGGAGGAGAATAAATTTTCAGTCATGAATCTACTTTATGTGGCATCTCATTTTGCATTCCTTTATCTTAGAAGGATACTGAAAGGTCATATTTTGTAGACCTAATTAAAGGAGTCTGGGGTTGTGGGCAGATTGTTTATCTTTTTGTTTCATTTTATTTTAATCTAACATGTAGAAGTATGAAAAAAAGAATTTCTGGTTTATAAAAAGGAAAAACAGACTTTTGCTGGAAAATGTTAATTATAATCTCAAAAAAAATTTGGAAAAATAGTGCCCTTCTACAATCTGTGTCTAGATATGGAAATATCATATGACTGGGAAGAATTCAAAATAAAGAAATGAACAAAAAATAAACTGTTTAGTCATACATTTCAAGAGGACAATTAAAAGTTAAAATCTCCAAACACATTGCTGTTCTCCCCCATGTGGTAAAATGCTTCCATTAAAGCTTCCTAAAAACTAATACTTGCATGCTCAAAGTTATGAAGTTCTTAAATATTGATCCACTGCCACAATGTACAAGGCTTCAGCCTACAACCTGTGAACCTTGCTGGTAAATGCTTTACAAGTAAAAAAGGAAGAGACACATTTTTCTTGTACTGTTTATGTTCATATATTTATTCCTATATTTTCATTGTTAAAGATGAGAAATAAGATAAAATAAACTGGTTAGGACCAAGTCGAAGAAACAAATTCTAATGAATTCACAATACAATTTGACATATGACTTACCGATGTGAGTTAATAGGATTTTGCAGATATTGTGACACAGATTAATCTAACATAGGCTTTAAAAAAAAAAAAGGTAAGGAATATGCAAATAGCTGCACAGGGATGAAGCAGGTTTCTGTTCACTTCAAATCTGTGCTCTTGCACAATGGCTGTAAGTGGTGTATGGGAAAATAAGGCAATAAAAAACAGTTTTCCATGAATATCCTTTATGTCTCTAGCAAAAGTTCATGTGTTGGCCAGATGTGGTTTCTTTGTGTTTAGAAAGCTTCAGAACGTTTCTGTTCCCCTGATCAGTTCAGTCTTTAGTTGAACCCATGCCAGCAATTAGTCTGCACCCCATCCAGTCTCTGCCACCAGAGGTGCAAGGAAACAACTCCTTTTCTTTGTGTTGAATAAGTTCTTCCTAACAGAATCCGATACTCCCTGGTTCTTGTTGACAAAGGAGAGAGTAATGCCTATTTTTTTCTGTTTACTTCATTTACAGTTTTGTAGCCCTGTATGACAATTGTCCCTAGCTTTTTTTCTCACAGGCTGTAGTATCCTGGATTATTTGATGGTTCTTCATGCAGAAGCCATTCCATAATTCTAAATCTCTTAGATTTTTCCCCTTGGAGACTTTTTCTGTTCTATAAAGTAACTTTTGGAATGGGAGACAAGAGCTGCAGTCAGTATTCAGAAGGCCAACAAAACAAAAAATTAAAAACTGTCACAGAGATGCCCTCTGTTTTCTTTCCAGTCTTTTCATAATGATTC
This sequence comes from Pterocles gutturalis, assembly GCF_000699245.1. Classification (NCBI taxonomy): domain Eukaryota; kingdom Metazoa; phylum Chordata; class Aves; order Pterocliformes; family Pteroclidae; genus Pterocles; species Pterocles gutturalis. The sequence continues at coordinate 17,309 of NW_010122948.1, forward strand.
CTACTATTTCACCTGCTCTTTTTTTTTTTTTTTTTTTTTTTTTTTTTTTTTTTTTAATAATTCCTTATCTCTGAAGCCTACATTTTCAAGGAAGAATTCAGTGAACTTCCAAGGATTTTTTTTTTTTTTTGAGTGACAATGGTAACACAGAGATTCTGTGAGAGTCATCACACTGGATTTCACCTGCAATTTCATTTCCCAACCATTTAATTTAATAAGATTCTTCTGTTATTCTTCACAGTCAGTCTTGCCCTTTATTCATTTTATCCTGAAGAAGTTAGCATCATCAGAAAAGTTTCTCACTTACTCCTCACTTTGTTTTCTAGGCTGGTATAAACAGGTTGAACAGAATAACTCCCAGTGCATATCACTGCAGAACTCTATTGATTGCACTTTTAATTTCTGATCGCTTATCCTTACCTTGGGTTTCCTGTCTTTTAAACAGTTATCAAAATATTCCAAATTTCCACCACTTCCCTACCATCATTTCTTATTTTCCCCAGTAATGTCTGGGGAGGTAGGTTGTCACAGAACTTTTGGAAATTCCGGTCTATCAACTGAATTACCCTTAGGTATGTGTTATTCAGTTTTTCAACACAGTCCAGTAGAGTTTAAAGTGGAACTTTCTTGTACAGGAGCCATGCTGGCTCATGATTCTATGATTATATGTATGCAAGTATCTTTATTTATTCTATATCAGAATGTTGAATAACTTCCTAGGGTCAGATACCAGGAGTTTCCAAGGACATCTCAGGCATCTTGGGACTTTTTCTTTTTTTTCCTTTTTAAATTTTTCACTGACATCTTGCCTGCCCTTTTCAATTCTCATAGACTTACACACTTCTAAGTAAGACTGTATGCAGTGTTAAGCAGAAATTAGTCTTGTGCCATGGTAGGAAGGAAATAAAATGATTCATGCCAGCTTTTCATGTTAAAGCGTTCTTGGTTAGAAGAATTTTTAGTCCACACTTCTTTTAACCTGTAAGTGATACCTACTGCTTAGTACAGCTCACATGTGAGGAAAGAATGCCTTGTAGCTGGCTTCTGTGCACTATTATCATAAGGTGTATTATTATTTGGGAATTTTTCCATTTTCTTAACTATGATGAAGATGCTAGGGAGTGAGTTAAAGTGTTAGCTTTGCAATATCAACCCAATATGCCTAGCTATTGTTGTTATAAAGCGTTTGTCTAAATATTACATGATAGGCATAAAAGGAAGCGATGAGTTGTATTTCTCTTTAACTCAGGAGTACCAGAAGTGATAGGATATGATCCCTTGCACTGATTTACTGAGATAATAAGACATTACAACCATTCATCTCCCCTCACTCCAAATTCAAATGACTCTCCCACCCTTTCTTTTTGAAGTCCTCCTAAGTTTTGGCATGAAACAGGAAAGATCAAATAGGTTTCCTTCATACAATTTTTACTGCTCCGGGCTTAAGACTTTTGATATGATTTTTTTTTTTTCATTTTGCTCCCTTCACTCACCATGGGATATGCAGTTGTTTCATTTATCATAAGCATAAATTAATTTTGTCCTGTTCAACAATGTCCAGTTTAGAAAATGCACATTATTTTTTCCTCCATATAAAACTGGAATTTTTGCTTTTTTCATTTTTTTAATTATAATTGTTGCCTATTATTTCTGAATATTAGGAGACAACATTATACTACAAGAACATGATAGAAATAACAATCTGAAGGCTAAATGTTTTCTAATAGGAATTCATGAAAAATTAACTCGAGTTAAGTTTATGCTATCATTTTCATGTATTACTCATAGATCTTAGTCATCAGCTTGTGAACATCCACAGAAAAAATGTTTGTAGAAAAAAAGAAAACCAGTTACTTCTAAAGCCCAAGTGACAGATATTCTTGTAATGAAATAAAAATTGAGAGACTTTACTGGATTTAAGAAGTACTGAAAGTGAATATTTCAAATCAAATTCCTTGCTAATATAACTCCAAAGGATTTAGCAGACTTAGTTCTGCAGATAATTTGTCTCTCAATGTACATAACCACTTCCAATAGGAAGGGAATGGAACTACTGAACAAAACTACAAAACATTTTTAATACCTGCAAAAGTATACTGCTTACAGATATTAAGAGTTAAATACTTGGGATCAGTTTCCATTTGGATTTGAAATTAAGATTTCAATTTATTTTAAGAAACATACTCAGAAGGAATATTATGAAAACCATGCATAATTTGTAGTGGAATAAAAAAGTAATAATAAAAGAAGTTCTTCCTTCAAAATTTCTAACAAAAGTCATTCTTTAAAAAAAAAAAGAGAAAAAAACCCCCTAAAGTCTTTAGTCAGTCTCACTTAAAAGGCATTTAAATCCTCTATTTCCTGTTTACACTACTTTCTTGTTTGCTCACACCAAGTAGCAGCTGGTGCTATACAGGATCTTCCAGTATAGTTAACAAACTGCACAGGAAGGGATGTTCCAGAATAAATAATCAACACAAAGTCTGCTGGACTTGAAACACACTCCCTTATTCACTGACGAGGCAGTGGAAGATGCAATATTTTCCTCACTTTACACACTAAAGACTGTTTTGTCTTAAATAGAAATAAAGCCTATGCATGTACACACATGCAAATGAATTATCCAAAATAACGCAATATCATTCACATTGTTTTTGTCTTTGAGGAAGGCTATAAGAAGTAAAATTACTTCACAAAGGACTGTAAAAACAGATATTCAAATAACTTGTTAGTCTAATGATCCTTAATTCCTGTCATACAATGATAACAAGGTCTTCAGGGACTATTGTAAGCCAAGTTGTATAAAAGCTATAAAAAATTGTATGAACTTGCTGATCAATAGGTATTTCTTTGTTATGGCTGTGGGTTAAGTGAATAAATGAATTGATTTGGAAAAAATACGTGCTTTTTCACATTCATAAAAGTAATTGGATCCCGAACTTTTCAAGAGTTAAAATGAGATAAACAGGTAAAGAAAGTATTTTACTGTAATAAAAAAAAAAAAAATTATTCAACACAAATTGTCCTTTTCCCATTTTCAGTGGTGAATTCAGGGTCTTAAGGAGGGTCGTGCATAATTTCTTATTTTCTTCAAGTTTTAATGTGAAAAGTATTTGGATGGATTTCCCAAGAGAAAAGAGGAGGAAGAGCAGATTCACCTCTGTCAGTTTTGATTCCAAAATTCAAACTTCTCTTTTCTGTCAAGAGGGACATACATAAAAAAAAACAGGATATGGTACCGTCAAAGTGATGTTTACATATGCATACATGTATGCATATATATAGATGAAGAATTTATGTGTATTTATTTCAATCTTTAGATAATTATTGGAAAACAAGGTAGTATTAAACACTTCTGATTATAATTTGGAAGATAATAGATTTGATATCTTGCTTCCAATATAAGAAAAATGTAATGCTGTTAAGACTATGTGATGTGACCACATGCAAAAATGTGGCACCTGGAGCCCAGTCAAAATGAGATGCACCTTATACTAAACAGCCTGATGAAGAAATATACAAGCAAATCTGGTCAATTAAATATTTATGAAGAGCATCTTGTGGAATATCCTGTTAAAAAAAAATGGTAAATTCACAAGAATAATACAGAGATTTGGAAATAACTTTTAAAAAGAATTGAAAACAGTAAAATCTGAAGTGCAAGGGGAAGAAAAGTTCAAAAGGGGATAAGATACATTTTAAAAATATTTAAGAACTAATGACTTTACATAAAAGACATGCTGTTTTAAATGAAACCAAATTTTGTACTTTACCTTCGAATTATGTTAGAAGACTACAGAAATACTAGGAAGATATGTTTAAGTGTTATCACAGGAAGTTAACTGAGAAATCCATATGCAATATTTTTGGTTATGTCTATTTAATTAGTTTCCTGTATGTGGGGGAAAAACCCAACAAAAAGCCAAAACAAAAATACCAGTCCTGAAGAGAGAGTAGAAACATAGTGTTAATGAGATTCAAACAACAAAGATATGATGGACTGCAGATAAAAGGGAAATGCCAGTTTCTCTGCATTTTAACCAGCAAGATCACAGTTTTGATGAACATGCCAGAGGGACTGTTTTGTTCTCTGCTTCCAGAGTGAGTGAAAGAAAACAAAATGAGCAGTTTTATATTGAAAATTTAGTGACAGATGATGCATCCTTTGGGATTAACTTTAGAACAATGGGGATGATGATACTTACCTAGCTAGGGAAGTGCTACAAGATAATTCCAAGAAAAGACAAATACCTAAGTGCAAAACATTAACAACATTTATTAACGCCTTTAAATCAGATTTCCTCAGTTGTTATTTTAAATCTATTCTAATTTTAAGTGGTGATTTATCTAGGTGTTTAAATAACTATGAAACAAGTATAGAAAATAGAGGTGAAAAAAAAAAAAAAAGGGTCATCATACTGCCATTCTTCCCTGAATATTCCAGTTCATCCACAAAAAGATTTTATATTCTCACGCGTATGAAAAAACCCTCACTTCAGTGTCGTACACCTTAATATGGATATGAAATGTAGGGATTTGTTTTAGACATTAGTTAAATGTTTGTTCAGTATTTTAAAGAACAATGATAATAATAGTTTATATGATCATTTTCAACAGAGGAGGAGAATATCCTTATATAATGAGAAAAACTTCACACAGTCTCACAAGGACTGCTTGTCATAAAATTTTTTTAAAATACATTAAATCACTATTTGCAAGGAATATAAAAGATCTGTTATTGAAAAATTTCAAATGAAGAAATAACAGGATTATTTATCAATTCACTACAAAGAGATCATTCATAGCCCTGACCTGGAATTAGCAATTTTGCCCAATGCTGTATCGATCTTTTTAGTTGACCAACATCATGCTATTAAATAAATTAAAAAAAAAAAAAAAAGAGATCTGAAAACTTGAGATATAGATTGTACAAATGGAGTGAAGAACAGTACTACTGAAAGCTCTGGTCATACAAAGGACATTAGGAATAATCTAAACTTCAAGAGTAATACAGTGGCTTTCTTCTATAAAAGTGAAGGAGGACCCTGAACATGACAGAGTTGTTTTTAATACATGGCACTGTGAGAAACACTATTGAAATAGCTATTTCATTGACATATTTTTGAAATGTCATGGAAACATGGAAGGGAAAACATAGAAAGGGAAAATGGACACGGGAATGATATGAAACCTCCTTTACAGTATGATTAGGGAATTTTTAACACATTTTTTAGTTTTTTAGTCTCCAAGGAATATGTAATTAAAAAGTCACTTCACTCATCTTCTGCTTCTGTAAAATATGGCCTCTTTTCAATAATATGAAAAGTGTTGTAAATCAATCCCACCTAATGACTTCGGCATGCAATCAAATAATTTGCAGATAGAATTGCAGAAGTTCAAAACTTTAAGAAGAGAGCTATGGCTGAGACTAGTTGAAATTATTCTGAGTTAGAACTTTCTGTGCAATTGAGTGGAAAATTTCACTTATGTCAGTATAACATAGATTATTTTACCTTTCTACCTTACGAAACATGTTGTCATTCTAAAACACAATCTCAAAGAAATGTGTAACAGATTACAGAAAAAATGTTAACCTGAAGAAATTGCTAGTAGGTTTCAACTTTAATTTGATATCTTTGCTTAAGTTTCTTGAAGCCCTTTGATACTTAAATAGTTGCTGGTGTTGTGTGAGTACAAGCTATAGCATAACCAAATTATAACTGCAATTACTGAATTTTGACTGAGCTCTCAGAGTTAACACACCTTTTTATGTATTAAACATTTTATTGTTCTCTGAAGAAAGAACAGGTTCAGTGTAAAGTCAAAAGACAAGCAACATTAAACCCAGTTTGAAGACAGAGATATTTGATTGTCAAGAATTTTTACAGGAAAAAAGAGATATTCAGATGTGTGTCACTCAAAACATGGAAATCAGGCCACACACAAATGAAATGGTGACAAACACAAGTATCTTTGCTATTGTAATTCAGCAATTTTTTCCAGAATGTAAAGTAAAATTCAGTATTGACTGCAGTCATAGCAAGCTAAGGTTCAGGCAAAAGAAACAATGTTCTCAGGTTTGCAACATGTTCCATCAGATATTACAAACGTGTTGTATACAACATTCATGGGTCTTATGTGAAAGATGGCCTCTCTGGTTGCACAGTGGCTAGGACTTGGCTTGTTTACTGATTTGGAGGAAGTATACCAGTAGCTGAATCACCCATACAGCTGAGAAAGTTGTAGGAATAGAAATAACAAAATAGGTTGACCTCCAAGAGCTGCAAGAGCTAACTAGGCAGTAAAAATAAGATTCACATGAATTACAATGTATTTCTGGTGACCTTCTGAACAAACCCCAGCAAGGGAGTTCCACTTCTGTAATGCAGTTGCTGTTATGCCTGGATAGAAAGTTTGAACTTATAAAGGATCTTTAAAGTTTTTCTTTTACTTTGTGTTTCCTTGTGCTATTAAAAAAAAAAAAAAAAAAAAAATCAAAAAACCCACCAAAACTTAAAACTACAATCATTAAGGAAGATTGGGTCAAAAGGTTATTTTCTGTATAATTCTAACTTTAAAAACCCCGTGTTTTTCTACTTAAAATTACACTATAGCTTTTCAGTATAAAACAAAAGAGGAAAAGAGGTTACTTTGGTATTTTTGAGTTAGTAATCCTGTTTCTCAAAAGGTGCATACTGAATGACTGCTTTTAAAATATTATAAGCAGATGGGTAATTACCATGGCAACGAAACATGATATCAGGTTAACCAGTTAAACTCCATCTTAGCGACATACACCTTCCCATTCTACATCTATTAATGCTTAAAATGGTATGGTACTTTAGAATGATGAGAAAAAAAGTAAATGGCTATATTAATTTGGGGGATTTGGGTAAGAATAACACTATAAAAATAGAAACATTTTTTATGTAGCAACCGTCTGTGAAAAAATGCTCAAAAGAAAAACTTGTAAATTTTTAAAAAGGCAATGCCTGAAAATATTATACTTAACGATTGCAATCAGGTCACAATTGGACAATCTTGCTTAACCCATGGTCCTACCACATGAATTCCTAGCACTGTACTCATAATAACTCAGATTTACAAGTAATCACGACAATAATTGGGACCCCACCTATAGAATAAAATTCCCTGGGAAATAGTACAACAATGAATCAACATACATTCAAACTCTTTGGAAAAGAAATGGGATAGCTGGGAAAGAGCCATATTTTTATGTTACATGGAGACTGATTTAGTGATTCACAGCCTATCCATCAAAACCTTTTTCTAAAAACAAAACAAAACCTGATGTTTTGTTTTATATATATGTGTATGAATATATATCACTTCTGTATGTATGAGTATATACATTGCCCTGTGATGCTGAAAAGCTTTCTACAGTTATACTGACCAGATTTGATAAGATTTTTTCTTATTATCTCTGGAGAGGTTAATTTAATAAGGTGAGTTACATAGTATGGCTATATTCTCAGCAACCCTTCCAAATAATAAATCAAAATTTGATGCATTTTACCCTTTCACTTGGAGAGAATTCATACTCTTTGGGGTTCTCTCAGGCATAAACTTCAGAAACAGAGAAACAGACATTCCAGATGCTCAGCTTCATATCAACACACACAGACACAGACTTCTTCCTGAGTTAGTAAGAATTCAAGCTACTGCTTGCATTATTTACTTCACTGTGATGGATTAGCAAGCTGTTGCTATTCCAAACTCAGTATATTTTTGTTTCACTATTCAAGTTAAAAGCATTGCTCAACAGTAAATTATACATGTCTACAGGTAGAGTGGCTTAGATAAATGAAGCCAAAGCCGTTGCAATTATTTGTACAGGTTCTTTTCCTTGCTAGCCTTCAGAAATATTCCAAAATTAAAAAAAAAAAATCCTTCACCACAAAGGTAGATTAGGAGCAACTGATTTAGTTCCTACGAATTGTTATCATAAACGTTACTGGTGGGTTTGAAATCTTTTAGAAAGACTGCAGAGTTTTAGAAATGTTGCTGAAGCAAATCAACTTCTGAGTCAGATGAGTGCCCGTTTACTCAGATGAACGGTACACCCTTTTTCATCTTAAGTGGACTCTCCAGAACTCCCCCAGAGAAACTTGTCAGATCTACCGGAAAAAATAGGATTGTTTGACAAAAAACTGTGAATGGTTTCTGAGGAATTAGCAATAACCATATGTGGGTACTCCACCAATAACTTCTATTACCGTCGATGTCAGAAGAAAAAAGGCATACACATATCAGAGTTTCCAGTCCTTGTTTTTATCAAGTACTTTTCTTCTTATTGCTGTCTGAGAAAGTATTCATGCAGTCACTTTAGAAAGTTGCAAACACCCTGACTTAAGTAATATCTCTCTTGCTTTGTGGAGTGTCTCACTCCAGGTCTATTTATGAAGTATGTTTTCGAAGAAGCTGACTCCCAGACATTTTATAGAAGTTTCCTTTCTTTTTGTACTAATGATGCCGTTTTTGAGATGCATATTTGTTCTAAAATTCATAAGTCTACCACCACCTCCACCACCAAAAGAAACAAACAAAGAAACAAAACAAAAAAACCAAACTCAAACAAAAAATTAACTAAACCAAAATGACATCCCTTAACTCTGTAAAACCAAAGCTTCACAGTTATCTGTCCCAGACTTCCAGTGTGCTCCTGAACTCCTGGCTTAGAAACAGCTTGGTATCTCTGCTAGGCCATAGATTCTCCAAAGCCTGATGGGAAGGCACTCTCTTAGAAAGAGACTTGCAAAGCAGGGAACGAATCGTATTTCTTATGACTGGTTGGTTGTAACGTCTATGTCTCCTTTCTTTTTTCTCTGTCCCAGTGAACATTTCGTTGCTCAACACTGAATGGTGCATTCTTAACATGAGGTATTGTGGTTTTGTGTGGTGGGTTTGTTTGGTAGCAGGGAGGGGCCACAGTAATGGCTCCTGTCAGTAACTGCTGAAGGTTTCCCCCGACTGCAAGTCTGCTCTGGTAGTGAGGGAGGGGCTGCAGTGGTGTCTCCTCTAAGTGACTGCTAAGGGTTCACCCCCACCCCCGGCTCCAAGGTTTTCGTAGCCAGGGTGGGGGAAGGAGTACTACCGAGCTGCCCCTGTGAGAAACTGCTGGAATTTTCCCCAGCCTCAGGCTGGACCCACCCCAGGCCAGGGCTGAGCCAATCGGTGCCTCTGCGAATGACATATTGAAGAGGGGACTTGGAACATTGGGGAGGTGGGGCCCCAGTCAGGGCCCAGCCTGGCCCGGCCATCCAGCTGCCTGCCCGGCTTCTTCTGTAACCTGACCTGCTGTAGCCCAAGCCTTGTCTGAGAGTCAGTTTCCTTGGGAGTCTAAGGAGAGGGGAAAGAAACCTCCAGCAGAAAGAGAAGTGGGATCTGAGAGAGACTATGCAGACACAAAGGTCAATAAAGAGAAAGGAGAGAAGGAGGTGCCCCAGAATAGAGATTCCCCTGCAGCATGGAGCTCATTTGTAGCTCATGGAGTTGTAGCCGTGGAGGACTCCACGTTTGAAGAAGCAGCCATGCCTGAAGGAGGCTGTGAATTTTGAAGAAACCCACACCAGAGCAGAGCAGTTGTTGGAAGACTGTGACCCCGTGTGGGAAAGACTCAGGTTGGAGCAGTTTGTGAAGGACTCCCCCATGAGAGGGACCCCACGCGGGAGCAGGGAAAGACTGTGAGAAGCCCTGCCCTGAGGAAGAACAAACGGCAGAGACAACATGGACTGACTGCAACTCCCCTTCCCTGCCCCCTGCACTTCAGGGGTGGAAGAAGGTACAGAAACCAGGAATAAAGCTTTTGGCCTGAAGGAAGGGAGGAATGGGGGAGAAGTGCCTTTCTAAGCTGCAGGTTTTTTTCTTATTATCTTGTTTTGTGTAGCTTGTAAATAGTTAATAAATTCAATTATTTTTTTTGTTTTTCCCAAGCTGTGTCAGTTTCCTGCCTGTGACCACAAGTGGTGAGTAAACCCTTCCTGTCCTTGCCTCAGCCCATGAGGTTTTTTAAACAAGAGGCAGTGTGTGGTGGCTTTTAAAACTATGACAGAGAAATGTCCAGTCTTGATAATCACATGAAATATCTCTGAAAAGGTAGATGGCATGACAACCTAAACAGCACCTAAACTTGGTATTTTGTGATAGATTTCATTTTCAAGATGTTTTATATGCTTGTTAGTTTATTTTGGATAAGTTACAATTCTTGAATAATAATGACCCAAACTGAACACAACCAAGACTTTAACAGCATGAGTCCAAGTTTAAAAGTTTGTGCACTTTGCACTTTTAAACAACATTTCAGTACTATATTTGTTCTTTGGAAACAGTTTGAAGTGATGAAATTCGTTAGATCTGCTTGTGACAACTTAGAAAAATTATTACACTACTATAAATATTACTCCTTTCCTTTTCTGTCTTTCAAACTACATATCTGACTGTTTTCCATGACCTAGAATTTCTTGAGTGTAGAATTTAATAATAATCTTAATTAATTTAGCTTATATTTGTCAATACTTAAATATTGTTATGAAATAATGTTTTTCTAAAACATTACTGTCAGTCCCAGATTAATATCATTAGTGAATTCAATAATCATGCTTTCTTAGTTCCGTGGAACCAGATCCAACATTTGCCTTGTTAAACCTTATAGATTTGCTCATTCACTACTGAAGCCTTGGTAAGTTTAAGCACAGAATATTTTCACTATATTGGCTAGTACCCTGTGTCACTGTATTGTTCGCATAGCACCAGAGAGGAAGCTGAACAGTGAAAAACCCCTTATACTCATAGAATCATAGAATGGTTTGGGTTGGAAGGGACCTCAGAGATCATCTAGTTCCAACCCCCATGTTTATCAGCCATATCTCCCTGGCGTGAATACCTCAGCTTCTTCTATATCAGTGTTGTTGCTTGGAAATCTGCTTCACCCAAAGGAGACACAAAATACATTTCAGCCCATTTGTCAATTGGTGTTTCTCGGAAGACACTGGTCCACTGTTATGTACAGAACCTTGTGTAACTTGGGAAGGAATGAATTCTCCAAGTCTGCCTCAATTCAGATGAGTCTCAACAATATTTGTCTAAAACCCTAGTTTGGGACCAAATGAGTTGAATGAAAGATCGAACTAGAAATCAGTGTGATTGTCTAGTTGTACTGCATTTATGCAGCAAGGTTTTTGTAGCGAGGAGATGGTGAGGAGCTGTAGGGGTGGTTTCTGTGAGAAGACACCAGGAGCTGCCCCCAGGTTGGACATAGCCAGTTCTAGCTACCTCAAAAATGGACTTGCTGCTGTCCAAAGCTAAGCCCATCAGCAGTGCTGGTGTCACCCCTGTGATAACATATTTAAGAAAGGGTAAAAACCACTGCACAACAGCTGTGAGAGAGGAGAAAAATATGAGAGAAACAGCCCTGTAAACACCAAGGTCTATGAAGAAGGAAGGGGAAGAGGTGATCAGGTGCCAGAGCAGAGTTTCCCCTGCAGCCTGTGGAAAAGACCATGGTGAGGCAAGCTGTCCACCTGCAGCCCACAAAGGACCATGCTGGAGCAGAGATCCACCCTGGATATCCACCACAGCAAGTGGAAGTGCCCTGAAGGAAGCAGCAGCCCATGGAAAACCCACATAGGACTGGGTTCATGGAGAGGAGCTCATGCAGGAACAAGTTTTCTGGCAGGACCTGAGACCTGTTGGAGACCCATGCTGGAGCAGTCTGTTCCTGAAAGACTCTACCCCATGGAAAAAGACCCATGCTGGAGCAGTTCTTGAAGGACTGCAGCCCATGGGAGGCACCCCACAGTGGAAAAGGGGAAAATTGTGAGGAGGAAGGAGGGGCAGAGAGGAAGTGCTGTGAACTGATGACAACCCCCATCCCTCATCCCATCCTCTGCCTCTCAGAATGGGAGAAGGAGGCAACAGAGTTGAGAGTGAAGGGATGAATTGGAGCATGGAAAGAAGGTGAGAGTGAGGGAAACGTGGGTTTAGTTTTGTTTTTATTTCTTGCTATTCTACTTAGTTATTGGCTATAAATTAAATTAATCTTCACAAAGTTGAGTCTGTTTTGCCCATGATGGTAACTGGTGAGCGATTTCCCTGTCCTTACCTTGAACTGTGATCTTTTCATCTTATTTTCTCACCCTGCCTTGCTGAGGATGGGAAGTGAGAGAGAGGTTTGGAGGGCACCTGATGACCAGCCAGGTTTAACCTACCACACCATACTTTTAGAGTCAGCTGAAAATGAGGTCAACACCTGAAAGCAAGCGAGTATATTAAGGTGAAAGCACTGCTTTGTACCCAGATCCACGACAATGCTCTGGGATGTCTTCACATTATGGAACTTAACCATAAGTAGACTCCATATTCATAAAATTTCTGAAATGCCAATAGACCTTTACTTTTGTATTAAATATGTGTTTTACTTTATATACACTATAAATTATCTGGCATCCTGCCTAGGGTGAAATTTAACACTTGTAAGTGGATATTGAACTGTAGCCACCACAGGGAATGGTTAGAGTGGCTTGAATCAATTTCCTGTTTTCCAATGTACTATATGATAGTCCAGAGTCTATATTTACTATATTTTGTATAATAAATCTGTCAGTCCAAAAAAGTACCTCCCCAAACCTGCAACTCTTGTTTTAGCAGTTTCTCACTATACTTCTTTCTTAACCGATTTTTTCAAGCATAATGGTCTAGCTAGAACAACACATTTTCTCTGACTAACCACTATTTTAGCTGCAACGTTCTTAGGTGCAAGTTGTCACAATCTGTTTCACTGTAGGCTAGGTTTCCGGCTAGGCAGGATTACAAAACTGCAATAATATTGAGACAGATAGATAACTTGTAATCCAGATTGAATAAGTAGCACTGGATAGTCAATTCTGCTCTTACCTGTTCTTACCTTTTTGCTGCCTGACCTTGCTCACTTCACAAGAAGTAGCCCAGCATTTTTCTTTTTTTAAACTTCCATTCCTCTTGGGAACTTTTTTGGTGTCTCTGCTTGACCTTCTGTTTGGACTGTTTAGCTTTAACATATTTATTTATTTGTTTGTTTGTTTATGCTGCTGATAATCCTTTTAATTTTTTTTTCCAGTGTACCATGCATTTAGATGCATTTTGTATTCAGCAAATTGTGGATATGTTCCTGATATGGAACAGGTAATATTGAAAAGAGACAACATTAAACACAAAACAGAAGCAGAAAATATAAATATGGTACCCAAAGACCATCTTATACCCACTCTCTAATGTTTTAGTTAGTATTCTTGGAAAATGGAGGGTGCTTTACCCATAATTTATTTCTAATATTCATTCAATTTGGCCTTATTTCTTTTCCTTTCTGTAAGTCTCAGCACCTTTAATGTATTTTTTTGCATACTGGCGGCAAATTTAAAAATGTTTTTATAGTCAGTTTTTGGTTGCTGATCTGTCCAGCAATCAGATTTCAATAATTGATTCCACTAAGGTATATCAAACTAGTTGCATTTCTATCAACTCATTTTTATTCCATAAGTTTCAAGTTTACAGGACAACCAGGGGATCAAGCCCAGCCAGCAAGGGTTCATGAAAGGAAAGTCATGCTTGATCAACCTGATCTCTGTCTATGACCAGGTGACCCACCTCGTGGATGAGGGAAAGGCCGTGGATGTTGTCTACTTGGACTTTAGCAAGGCCTTTAGCAGCATGTCCCACAGCATTCTCCTAGAAAAGCTAGTGGCTCATGGCTTAGACAGAAACACCCTTTGCTGGATAAAAAACTGGCTGGATGGCCGAGCCCAGAGAGTCGTGGTGAATGGAGTTAAGTCCAGGTGGTGGCTGGTCACCAGTGGTGTTCCCCAGGGATTGATTTTGGGGCCTGTCCTATTTAACATCTTTATCAATGACCTGGATGAGGGGATTGAATGCTCCCTCAGTAAGTTTGCTGATGA
>NW_010122948.1:31286-43962 GCF_000699245.1 Pterocles gutturalis
ATTTGCAGAGGGATCTGGACAGGCTGGACCGATGGGCTGAGGCCAATTGCATGAGGTTCAATAAAACCAAGTGCCGGGTACTCCACTTTGGTCACAACAACCCCCTGCAGCACTACAGGCTCAGGAGAGAGTGACGGGAAAGCTGCCCAAAAGAGAGGGACCTGGGGGTGCTGGTCGACAGCCGGCTGAACATGAGCCAGCAGTGTGCCCAGGTGGCCAAAAAGGCCAACGGCATCCTGGCCTGCATCAGAAATAATGTGGCCAGCAGGACTAGGGAAGTGATTGTGTCCCTGTACTTGGCACTGGTGAGGCCCCACCTTGAATCCTGTGTTCAGTTTTGGGTCCCTCACCACAAGAAGGACACTGACGTGGTGGAGCTGGTCCAGAGAAGGGCAACGAAGCTGGTGAAGGATCTGGAGCACAGGTCTTATGAGGAGCAGCTCAGGGAACTGCGGTTGTTTAGTCTAGAGAAGAGGAGGCTGTAGTGAGGTGGATGCTGGCCTCTTGTCGAAAGTAACAAGTGATGGGACAAGAGGAAACGACCTCAAGTTGCACCAGGGGAGGTTTAGGCTAGAGATTAGAAAAAATTTCTTCACTGAAAGAGTGATCAGGCATTGGAACAGGCTGCTCAGGGAAGTGGTGGAGTCACCATCCTTGGTGGTGTTCAAGAAAAATATAGATGTGGTGGTTAGGCACAGGGTTTAGTGAGTTAGGTGGTGTTGGGTTGATGGTTGGACTTGGTCCTTGAGGTCTTTTCCAACCTTAATGATTCTATTATATGATTCTATGATAAGTTCTTATGCTTCCCAAAGGAAGCTGTTACTCTAACTGTAGTCTTCCTGTTGTTAGCCCTGTTCCATTGTGATGTTCAGTACACACTGAATTGTTACGAAGTATAAAACTTAAAAGCCAGGTAAATGTGTCAATAAAAAAGAACAATGAAAAAACAATTGCAGTCTTAAATTTTTAAAATATATATTGGCCTAATTGAAAAAAATATTATTTTACATGTAAGTATTCTAATGGTTACAAAATAGCACTGCCCTTTAGTATGAATTTGTCAGATCTCCCCTGGGTAAAGCAGTAGATGGCTTGCATTTAATATAAGTCAGCCTTCCAGTCCAAATAAGTAAAGAATGATCCTGTATCCAAGAAGGCTCTTTCAGACATATTCCTGCTTCTACAGTGCATTCTACTTTGAGACGAAGCCCTGGACAGTGTTTCTGATTTTTACAGCGTGACAGTGGGTTGAATACACTCATGATTCACTCCCTTACCCCAAGTAAACAGTTTGCAGCACTTACTACAGAGTGTTTTGATTTGAATAATGAATTTCATCATGGAATCTCAGCTGACAAAAATGCATACCATAAGCTATCTCTTTCATTACAGCTTACAATGCCTACTTTATAGCCTTGCTCCTTTTATATGTTTAATTTATGCTCGCCAATTTTTGCATCTCTCCTTGTGTCCTGGGTTAAGCAGAGACAGACTGCTTAAAGTTAACTCTGTTAACTTTTTTTTCCTCCTCTTCATAAATAGCTAGCAAGGGGCTGTGTTTTGGATTTATGCTCAGGAGAAAAGCTGATAAGAACCGATGTTTTGTGCTGCTGCCAAGGTCGGCAGACGAGCAAAGAGGCACAGCCAGTTGCTAGCCTAGGATTTGTTCTTCGGTTACTAGATTGAGAATCAGAGTGACCGATAATCTATTCCATAACATACACGTCATACCCAGTATATAGGTGAGGACCCTTCCGGTAGATTGCCCCTTTGCTTCCTGGTTCCGGTGCCTTTCGGTTTCGGTCTCTTCTGGCTCCGCATCCCTCTCCCAAGGCCTTCTCCCCCTTCCCACTCCGGTCGGCGCTTGGTCTGTCACGGTCGGACTGTTATCTCCATTCCGTGAGTTTCGGGACCCTCCCTCTCTGGGAGGATCGTTAGCTGGGGCCAGACACGGATGCTCGGACTGTTATCTCCGTTCCGTGGGTGCCTCCGAGAGCGGTGCACCCCCCTCGCCTGGGGGAATCATGAGTGTAGTTCCAGGATCTTTAGCTGGGAACAGGCTGAGCCTTTGGTCGTTGGGTGGGGGGGCTGCAGTATCACTGTGTATCACTCATTTGTATATTTGTGTATAGTATTATTTTCAATATTATTGTAGGTTAGTTGTTAAATTTTCCTTATCTCAACCCACAAGTCCTCTTTTCCATTTACCCCTTTAATTCTCTCCCTTATGCTCGGATGGGGGCGGGAATTGTGTGAGCGGGTGTGAATGGTTTGGCCCCCAGCCAAGGGCTAACCCATCACAAGGAGAAAGGGAAGATCACACCACAACCTTATGGTGGTTCTGTACCAGTTCAAGAAACAAGGACATATTGTAAACATGCAGACACACTTCAAACATGACAGCAGATAGAACCGCTCCTAAATATGACTGACTTTAGATGGGCGTTCTCTAACAATTTCCAGAATAGAAAGCATTTTCTTCATGGAAAGTCTCACATTTCTGTGAACAGACTCAAAATAGATAGAACATAATTCCAGCTCAGGCATAAAAATACTATATTCTTTATCCTTGAAATGTTTGGAGTTCAGGAGTGTCTGACAAAGGCTTCAAATGTCATTTTGTCCCTTTCACATCATTAAAAAATATGTTGTTTTTAAAAGCAAAGTTTTCAAACCTCTCTGTTTCCTGATGTACAAAATAAATATTAATTACAACTATTGGGTGCAATGAGAAAAGGTTTTCCTCTTATTCTTTGATTTAGTAAATGATTAGGTAATTAATAATTTTGCAATTCACATATTGAGCTGACTTTACAAATAAGGCTTACAAAACCTTCTGTGGTTCTACAGCCCCTCTAATTTTAGTCCTCAGTGATTGATTTATCTTTGAACCTTTATTTGGGGTGAGGGGGGGGCGCTGAGAGGAGATGTGTTTTTCAGCAATGGGAAGAAGGAGGGAAAGGGGTGTCACTTCTGTGCATTTACTGATCAACTTTCTCCCTGACACCTTTGGTGAATATTCACTTTTCTAAAACTGTATTCCTGATAACAATGTTTGTGTAGTTCACTCCTGAATTGTGCCTTACTATTTTGACCTTTCAAACACAAAAACAATTAGATGACATTGCTCATTCATCATTTGTTTGCTGAGGTTGAAATTCACTCCAAGGCTTACAGCTGGAACAAGGCTTATTCATCACTAAGGTGTCACACAGGCTTTATTCTTGCTTGGCTTGAATCTTTTCCTACAAAACCCTGCTTTCTACTTTTACAGAGTAATTTCCTCAGTTTTTTCACAGTAAAGCCCAACATGCAGTATGACCATCCACAGGATACTACCTCAAATCCAAAACACAGAACAATGCTACCTCCGCAAAGTCAGTCTCACTCAGCCTGAGTAACATTAACAACACTACTGAGCATGTGAATCAGGTGACTCTGCACTGTATTTTTTCATCTGTAAGAAAAAACAGGAAGAGCAAGAGCATGATGTATATTTCAAGATATTTGGCTTGTCCCCCTACATTTACACTGCTGTGTATCATTCCTCCAGGTGTCCCATTTTTCTTCCTTTTTTGTTTTATTTTTCCAACATTTTCATAAATCAAAGTAAGACTCACTTTCAGAAGACATACATTCTACCATCAAACTCAAGGACTTATGAAAGTCAGATATACAGAGTACTGAAGTAAGTAAATGTTTCTCATCAAAGAAAACTTTGACCTCTGTAGTAGATTTCCAACATCTTAAAAGTCTTACTTTTTGAAGCACTTAGGATAGTTTCCTAATTATCAGCCTAGCAACTTTCTAATATTTGTAATTAATGTTTATTATTATTTATTCTTATATGGTTACTGAGGTGACTGTAACATGTCATCTCAAGTTAATGTCTCTCTCAGTTTCATTCCTCTCTAAAGATATTAAAATTTTATAAAGAGCCCTACTGGGATGTCATGATGGACAGACAGTATTTCTGTTTATTTCATGCCCTGAGAAAAGGAACCATTTATTTGGAACTTTAACCCATTACCATTTTCAGAATTAGACACCTTGCACAATATTATGGTCTGAACAGAAATGTTACATCAATACAAATGAATCATCTCATTAAATAATAAGATCTGTGGTATGCTGTCAGTGAACATTTGAAAGTTACAGTGACTAAAATCCATTGATAACTAAATTTTAAGCACAAATATTTGAATTTGTAAAAAACAAATGTAAATAAATATTATAAATAGTGCTTAAAAATTTCTTCCTACAGAAGAAACACCAAAAGTGACCACAAAGAAGAATTAAAGGTACAGTTCAAAATAATTGTTATTAAAGCTTTTGGACCAAAGCCTGGTCTCAAATCTAGTGGAATAAGTCATCTAAGTATCTGGAGCTTAGATTTTGCTTCTTCAAGAGATCTGGCTGCTATGGCAATTTTGCAATTCACTCTAACCTTTCCTAGTGCAGAGGTTCTGTCTATTTCTAGACTAAAAAGGTCTAGCCAAAAAGGCTAGAACAGTTGTATGGGAGTGGCTGACACATGCTGGCTGAACTACACTATTTCTGAAAGTTCATACTGAGTTTTACTCAAAGGCATTTGAAGGACAACAGAATTATCAGACACAGTCAACGTGGGTTTATAAAGGAAAAGTCCTGTCTAACTAATTTTGTATCCTATGACAATGTCACCTGCTAGTGGATGAAGGGAAGGTGGTGGATGTAGTTTTTCTGGATTTTAGTAAGGTTTTTGATACTGTCCTTCTCGGTAGCTTTCTGAACAAGTTGTCTGGCTGTGAAGAACTGGTTGAAGGACAGGGCTCAAGGGTTGTAGTGAATGAGTATATACATCTGGCCAGCAACCAGTCAGCAGTGGTGTTCCTCAGGGCTCAACTTTAGGGACAGTTCTACTCAAGACTTTTATCAATGATCTAGATGCAGCAGCTGAATGGTCCATTAACAAGTGAGTCAATGATACTTACCTGAGAGATGCTGTTGACCCTCTTAAGGGACAAGAGGCCTTGCAGAAGGATCTAGATAGATTGGAGCATTGGAAAATCACCAGTGGCGTGAAATTTATATTTCATAATAACCAGATTCTGCACTTGGGACAGAGTATAAACTGGGAAAGGAGTGGCTGGAGAGCAGCCCTTAAGGAAGGGATCTGGGGGTGCTGGCTGACAGCAGCTCAGTGTGAGCCAGCAGTGTGCCCTGGCAGCCAGGGGGGAAAACCACACCCTGGGGTGCATCAGACACAGCACAACCAGCTGGTCAAAGGAGGTGATTATCCCATTGTATTTGGCACTGGTGTGGCCTCACCTGGAGTACTGTGTGCAGTTCTGGGCCCCACAATTTAAGAAGGATGTGAAGGTATTGGAAAATATCCAGAGGAGTGCAACAAAGCTAGTGAAAGGGCTGTAAGGCATGTCTTATGAGGAGCAACTTCGGGCTTGTCTAGTTTGGAGAAAAGGAGGCTGAGGAGTAACCTCATTGCTCTCTGCAGCTTCGTGAGGAGGGGAAGTGAAGAGGGAGGTGCTGATCTCTGCTCCCTGGCATCCTGTTATAGGACACATGGGAATGGTTCAAAGCTGCATCAGGGGAGGTTCAAATTTGACATTAGGAAGCATTTCTTTACATGGAGGGTGGTAAAATACTGCAACAGTCTTACTAGACAGGTGGTCAATACCCCTTGCCTGACACTGTTTAAGGGGCATTTGGACAATGCCCTTAATAACGTGCTTTAACTTTTGATCAACCGTGATCTGTCAGTGGGATTAGATGATTGTTGTAAATCTGTAACTATTGTGTTCTATTCTATTCTATTCTATTCTGATTTAAACGAAATCCTGTCAAAACAGCGAGCAGGGGCCCTGAGCAGAGGAGGCCATCTGAGAAATATTGCAAGGGGAATTAGATATGAACAAGGCTACAGGGATACAGTTCTGCCTCAAGACTTTTATGGTGCCCATGCAGTAACATTGTGACAGAATATTGATAGAACAATTCTATCATTTTCTCCAAAACCACATGGAAGTTTACTGCACTGTCATATTCTCTCTAGTGAAAGCTTCTCAATGAAGGCAAGTTCAACAGTTGTATTTGGTTATCTTAATGGCAAATGCCCAAATCAGAAGTCCAAAATTGTAACAGAAGTCCCTTAACTTATGTTTCAGGGGTGGGGAATAGGATGAGCAGAAAGGAAAGATTTAAGATAGGCTTTAATGTTGTGGGATTGCTGTTGCTATTACACAAAGACTCCGATGCTCTGAGGTTTCAAGGCCTGAAGGATTATTTCTACCATCATGGTTAACATTTATAAGTACTAGTGTGTATGAAAATATAAATGCCTAAGTTCTTTAGCACATGAAAAAAGATGCTGTTGAAGAGGCAGCAGATCACCCTGTTTCTATGCATGGAAATGGACAAACAGAAAGCATTGTGCTACACGTATCCTCATACTAAATCCTTACCAGCAAAAACAGAAGAAAAAAAGCAGAAAAGGGAGGAGTCCCTGCACATATGAAAAAGTTAGAGTTACACCGCAACTTCCAACAAGAGTATGCACTTTGTCAAATTTTTCTGAACTTGACTAGGTAGAGGAGGAAAATATATGCAATGACATCTCTTTTTTGCCTCTCCAATTGTCATCTTTGCATCTTGGATAGAAAATATTACAAGTAAAAATTGTAACTCAAAATTAACTGGCAAAGCATACATAATCATATTCTCTTTCCAGGAGAGAATTTCATCAATATGGCATGCAGTGTAACTAACTAACTAATTAATAATGCTAAATATTTCCTTAAACATGTAAGAAACCCCTATAACTGAAAATTAAAAAGGAAAAGTAGAACAATAAGACAAAGGAAATGAAGAGAGCTTTTGTTGTTCTTTTTTTTTTTTAATTTTTCTCCTTGGCTGAGTTTCAGATGAGTTTTCAAGGGCAGATCAGGCATCTAACATGATAGAGAGAATGCACTTTCACAGAATTAGTCATTACAAATTTCTGTATTAGTTACATCTCTTGGTGCTTTATTTTCCTATGGTTTGTGATTTAAGCTACCAGTGATTTACTTAAGAAATATCTGTAACAAACTTGTTGAAGCTTTGTTTCCTGCAGTGGTATATGAGAAAAAGGAAAAAAAAAAATAATGTAAGAACCGAGAACATGTGTTTCAAGCTTCTTGCTTCCTTTCTCTAAAATTTTGAGGGAAATCACAGAACATTTTTTTAACAACTGTAACTCCTAATACATTTTAATCTCTTCCCTCTTATACCTTAGACAGAAGGCATCTTTTTTAAAGGTGAATTTCAAAATATCTTTTTAAAATGTCTTTGTTTTTCAGCACTTCACTCAAAAGAACTAGAGTGACACTGCCCAAATCCCCCTGCCCCTCTCTACCCACTGTCTGAGTGAACGGCAGGCATGAGGAGTCAGAGGACTCTCAGTTTATGTCCCACATTTCAGGAAATGTGCAGCTCAAATTGAAGTCTGGCATGTTTTGATGTGGTGCAACATCCAAAAGTGATGAAGTCTTTGGGCAGAGGAAGATGAATCACAATTAAAAGCTTTCAACATTAATGTTTTGTTTTGTTTTGTTCTAAAGGAGAGGCAGAGCAAGTATAGTAACAAAGGTGAATAAAACAGAAATTTGCTGTTTAAATTGTCTTTTCCCTGTGGCTTGCCTGGTTTTGGTAGCCCATGTCATTTACTCTAGAAAGGATAATTGCTTGTGTCCTGTTCTTGCTCCATGCAAGAACAGCAGTTCAGCAGTGGAATGTCAGTTTAAACGTAGTTAGAGCTTACTTTAAATTTTATGAAACACACTCACACTGCTGCAGGGAGGGTCATTGTTTTTAGTAACGTAAATGACAGTCACAAGTTTCAGTAGCGCTGAAGCGCTTGGACATAATTCTCTGAAATTCATAATCCATCTACTGCACGCACTGTTGTCTTTTGTGTGTGTTTTAGAGCATCACAATGTCTATGCATTTGAAAGCCCTGGGACTCTGACAGTCAAAGATATTTTAAAGTCTGCAAGTGTCAGAAGAACATCGTCTAGGTTCAGTTAAAACAAGAGTAGATGGTAAAATATGTATAAATGTGCACATGCTGCTACACAAGGGATGCTTATTTCAAAATGGATGGAATATGTGAAGGCTCTTGGCTGGCAGAGGCATGTAAGGTGTTTTACAGAAATGACATGCATGACGTGGTCTGTTGGGTAATATGGGTCAGATTTGTCTCCAGGTTTATTGAGTATTCCAGTGCACTTTGGTTCTGAGAACAGATAGTGACATGTTAAGCTTGCCAGATGTAAGGCACAGCCAGGACTGTAATGAGACCTGGGAGCAGGAGTGTATGTGAAAATGAGAGAGCATTTATCTTTTGGGAGGATGAGAAACTAAGGAAAAGGAAAATTAGAAAAAGCCATCTACTCACTGAAAATAACATAAAAGGGTACACTTCTCTGCTACACAGGAAACATAACAAGGTAACTCTGTGAATGATTACACAGAAATGACAATTGTTTTCTGCACTAAGAGTAGACTGCTGTCTCCCTCCAACTCACAGAAACACATGTAAAAGTGTTCAAGTTCACATTCACGTTCCCCATCTACCTGTCTGCTGTTTAGAGCAGAGAATACGTGTAAATGTTTGTTCACTGTTGGCTTTGAAGCTCATCATGCTAAGTCTCAGAAGCTTCAGAATCCTGTCAATATCTGAAATTTTGCTATTACTCCTGCCTCTAGTTTATGGACTGACAACACCAAGGTACATATTTATCTAGCAGTAGATCTTGTGATCCAAAAGCTTTGTAAGCTTCTAAGGCACTCCAACAGATTAAGTGGCCATATCAAAGACACAGTTTTCTGTCCTAGGACATGGGATGGACATCTCTGACAAACAGACTTTGTACAGAACTGTAAATCAAATTATTTCTTACTGGGTGTAAGAAAAACAGACAGCTAGACAATGCCAACTTAACACTTTCTCTGTCTCAGTTTCCTAATGCAGACAAAAAGTCATTGGGGTTTACTAGTGAATTTTATAAAGTAGCTAAGTTTCCCTAATACAGGTTATTTCTCTCTGGAATTGTGCAGTATGTCCCAGCTCAGCTGGAGGTGACCTTAAAAAAAATACCTCTTCTCTCAAATTGCCTGAACCATTACCAAGGCCTAGATATGACCATCCCTACATTTTTTGAATTTTTGGACACAAATAATCCATGTTTGTCTTTTATTAACAGGATTCACAAGGCAAAATAAAGCCACAACAATGAGAATACAAACTACAAATTAAAGAGTTAGTTCTTCTCCTTTGTATTAAGAAAAGATTAATGAAGTATAAATGCCAATAAACAGCAATCTCCGTTTTGGAAGTGGGTTATATAAAACTGTTTCAAACTGATTTTATTTGTTCTTTCAGTGCAAATTAAATACAAGCTTTACTGAAGTTAAGTCAAAAATGTTTGACGGTGTTTGGTGTTGACTGATGACCAAGGCAGAGTAACTATTTTCCCACTACTTCAGATGATTTATTGACAATTAGCTACTTAGTTATATATTTCATAGAAATAAATCCATATCTTAATATCTGTCCAAATCTCTGGATGATGTATCTTAGGACAAGCATTTTGACATTCAAAAAAGGAATATGCTCTCATAGGACATGAGCTCTTGTATGCTCTTATAATATATGAGAAACAACATTATGCCTACTACTGTTATTACACTAAACCTCCCTCCTTGGTTTTCCACTTCACTTTCAAGTTTCCCCCTACAACAGCCACCATGTTTTCCCCCTACGTTTAGTTGCTTCCTGCTATAAAGTTTTAATCATTTTTCTTTCTCTTCATTCTTAGATGGAAAATTCTCTGTGAACAGTGCTTCTTGCCACAGTTATTCCTAATCTGAAAACCATTTTGTCTGCAGAAGTTTTAGAAGACACATTTTTGTACATGGTCACTGAATACATATACTTTGTACATGGTGTTTTGACTGTAAAAACCCTCAAAACTCTGGAATTTGTGAGGAGCTGAGTGATTTTAAGAAACTTGAAATTACTGGTTGAGGAAGAAGGAATGCAGTCCTATATGTCTCAAATGAAAAGCCTGGTGATAAAGTTCCCCATCTTCTTCTAAACATGCCTGGCAGTAAATGAGAAGTTGTGTGGTGTATTCTTCTCTGAACACATCCTATTGCTTATAATAGAGGCAGAAGACTTGCAAGTCTCTTGATTTTGTTGACAAGAAGGGAGAGATGCAAGTGCCCTGTTGTTAGGCAGTATTATCCATTCCTAAACAAAACCATATGTATTATGATCTACTCTTCTGTGTTAAACCATTAGCTGAAGCTTGACTTTAATATTTCTAAATCTCATTTGAATAGAGTTAGTTTTCTTCCACTTGTCTCAAACCAACAATGAAATAATTATGAATTGCATCAAATTAACTTTATTCTGGACTCCAGCTATCAAAGGGTTATTCACAATTCAGTTTTGGCTCATCCTGTGGCAATTACTGCCTCCTAGAGAGTAACTCAAGCACAGGAAAAGATCCTCTGCCATATTGGTCTAACAGTGAAAGCAGAATAAAAAATTAACCTGTCAGAAAAGGAAAACAGCAGCAAAAAATGTCCATGATGACAATATATTTGCTGTGCTGGCTCGATATATTCTTATTCCAGACTGCATTGACCTTACTGAAGAACGATTTTCACCAGTTTCTATGGCACTTTGCCAGGTCTGAACTTTAACTGGGGAGGAGGATGGTACTGATTTAGATTCCAGAATATTCAGTCAGTCTGTTTCACTCTGCATTACCCTGCATATACTGTATCTAATCTGTTACTTTGGAAGGCCCTGCAGCTTCTGTTAAGTGATTTATCTCAAGTAACCTCTGTGCTATGACAGCTCTGAGATACTAGATGGTCCCAGTAGTGATAAGAGCAGCCACACTCAGCACAAAATGCACAACTGAATATTTATGTCAAAGTGGGGTTTGCCAAACAAAATTTGTAATGCTGTGATTAATCAGATTTTTTTTTTTTTCATACACAAAATTCATTAAGAGAACAATGCAGCCCCCAACCTCTTCTGGAGCAATTGTTGTCTCATGAATGGGAATGAACTTTAAAGGATATGTAGACAAAGACAGAAAAGTTTCCTTGTTTTGTGGTTAAAAAATTAACATTCAAAAGCAGAGTCTTTTACTAGGAACATTGGTCTCATTTTATTTTACAGTCTCTAGATGAATCCTAACAGAACAATGTGAAATAAAGCTTATTAACAGGAATCCTGAAGGTCCATAATATTTAAATATGTTATTTCAAACCAGACATTAATTTTCTGCATACCTCATATCTCATAACCATGTTAAAATAATTTTTAAAACATAAAATATCTTTCCAATGTTTTTAAGAAAATAAAAGTAAATTCACAACGTCTTTAAAGGTGACATGATAATAGGAAGGAATAATAAAATTCCTACTTTCCATCTGAAAAAAGATTAAAAAAACAGAAAAAAGGGTCAAGTTTTCAATGTGTCTGAATTCCCAAAAGGCAGAATTATGTTTGGCTGAGTTGAAGTGAATGTGAGAGAGGGATGACTGACAGTTAATGTTACTCCAGCAATTGAATCTTTCAATCGCAGCATTCCCCTCACCTAGCTGTACTGAATAACATCTGTTCCATTAAAAGCAAGCAGGCCTTGTTCGGGTTTCTGGAAGGTGTATCCTCAGTAACATAAACTGTCAAATTATACTATCCTCTGTGTAAATGGCCTAATATTATTTAGAAATGAGCTGAAGTTGTACTGAAGTCTTTCCAGAAAGTGATTATTTGGGCCTTGGTTTGAATTTGTACCCCTACTCAACTAATATCTAAACTAAGGAAGAAACATACATTTTTAAGCCTTTTACTGAAGACCAAGCTTTCCTGCTTTCAGACTTCATTGATGTCTGTATTGGGTTTGCATGGCAAGGTTTTGATTTTGGGGGGACTGTGGGGGTGGTTTCTGTGAAAAGATGCCAGAAGCTTCACCCATGTCTGACAGAGCAAGTGCCAGATGGCTCCAAGACAGACCCACCACTGGCCAAAGCCAAGCCCATCAGCGACAGTGGCAGTGCCTCTGTGAGAACACATTTAAGAAGAGGAATAAAATTGTAGTGCAACAGCTCCTGGTAGAAAGGAGTGAGAATATGTGAGAGAAAGAACACTGCAGACACCAAAGTCAGTGAAGAAGGAGGGGAGGAGGTGCTCCAGGCACTGGAACAGAGATTCCCCTGCAGCCTGTGGTGCAGCCCATGGTGAAGCAGGTTGTTCCCCTGCAGCCTGGGGAGTTCCACAGTGGAGCAGATCTCCACCTGCAAGCCACGGAGGACCCCCACGCTGCAGCAGGTGGATGTGCCTTGAAGAAACCTGTTTCTGCATGGAAAGCCTGCACTGGCGCAGGGTCCTGGCAGGACCTGCGAGCCCATGGAGAGAGGAGCCCAGGCTGGAGCAGGTTTTCTGGTAGGACTTGTAACCCTGTTGAAAGCTCATGCTGGAACAGTCTGTTCCTGAAGGACTGCAGCCCATGGAAGGGACCCATGCTAAAGCAGGTTGTGAAGACCTGCAGCCCATGGGAAGGACTCACGTTGGAGAAGTTCGTGGAGGGCTCTCTCCCAGGGGAGGGGCCCCACA
>NW_010122948.1:43972-44962 GCF_000699245.1 Pterocles gutturalis
GTGAGAGAAAGGAGTGGAAGAGATAACATGTGATGAACTAACTGCAAACTCCATCCCCCATCATCCTGTGCTACTCAGGGAGAGGAGGCAGAGAAAAGAAAGATGGAAGTTGAGCCAGGAAGAAGGGAGGGGTGGGAGGAAGAGGTCTTAAGAGTCAGGCTTTTTTTCTCATTACCTAAGTCTGATTTGATTGGCAATAAATTAAATTCATCATATTTTTCTCCCCCTGTGCAGTTGAGGACAGGGAGTGATATGCTTGGTGGGCACCTGACATCCAGCCAAGGTCAACCCACCACAATACCCTAAGTAAAAATTCTGAAATATGAAACATTAAGTTCTTTGTTAAAGTTTAGTTCAAACCTCGGTTCAGATTCAGTGAGGTGGTTATACCTATTGGTATAGCGAGAATGCAATAGCTCAAAATCTGAAATACTAAGACAGAGGAGTAGAGTTTTCCATCTCCCATATGTCCATAGATTTCCTATATAGTTAATAGGAAAAAGCCATGTCCATCGAGAAAGCCAGTGCATTCAGTGAAGGATGTTTAAACTTCAAGGACAGACAAATGTGTGTTTGAAATACTATTTCGATCCTGAATTATAGCATCCCCTGCAGTAAGCTCCACATGAAGATAAAATTTCCACCCTAATTCTGCATCTTTGATCTAGCTGTCTTTGCCACATTTTGTGAAATAAATGTCTCAGCCAGTATGTGGATCTTAGTTGCCTTAAAACCTTTGTATGTCCAGACCTCAATTTTAAAATTTATCAGTATACAATTTCTATTGTGCACGAGTCTGTCTGAAGTGATGAATATTTTTGTCACAGAACTGTTTAGACACATCTTTTTCTCTCTAGTCTTTCAGTGTCAAAATACCACAGATTAATATTTACTTCGTTCTCATTAGTGTGTGTATATTCAAAAGTGGGGTAAATTCTTTTATCTCTCGTGAGTGTAGTTCCTGGGATCGTTAGCTGGGGCCAGGTGGTC
>NW_010122949.1:0-5789 GCF_000699245.1 Pterocles gutturalis
GCCACAGCAAAGGTTCTGCCTTGCCAGCACACGTTCTGCAAGCCCTGCCTGCAGAGGATCCTCAAATCCCAGAAGGAGCTGCGGTGCCCCGAGTGCCGGACCCTCGTCCTCTGCAGCATCGAGCAGCTGCCCTCCAACCTGCTCCTCATCCGCCTCCTGGATGGGGTCAGGTGCGGCCCCAATGCTGCCAGGTTTGGCTCCATCCAGAGGTCGGGGGTCCTGTCCTCCCCTGCCTCCATCAGGAGAGTCCCGCGGGGGCTGCAGCTGCATCAGCACCGGCTGGCGATGAGTCCCAGGATCCCCATGGAAGGGGTAAGGAGGGGCCGCGTTCTTTGCTCTGTCTGTCGGCACAGAAAGCTTTGTTCTCGTGTGCCGAGAGCCGTGAACCTGTCCTGTTAGCAGCGCTGCAGAAATGACTGCAGTATGGGAGAGGGGTTTGTTTGCAAATCCGGCTGCTGTTTCCTTGTGGCATTTGGCTATTTCAGGTTACAACAATGACTGCGCTGGCTGCTAGCTGAGACAAAAGCAGCTTGCCCTTCTGCTCACAATAACTTCCCCGCAGCTGTTCTCCCCAGGAGTTTTCAGCTGCTTCCTGACTTTTAAGGGGGGGGGGGTACTTCAGGCACTCCAACTTTTGGGCAATACACTGATTTTTGATTGATAGCAATTAAATCAGTAACTACAAAGCTGTAATTGTTAGAGGTGGAGAAAGGTATTTCCACTCGCTGCACCTCAGTTTCCCCAGACATGGAAAAGGCAGGAGAGTGCTTGATGATGCTTATGTCCCTGCAAAAATACTTTGAGGTTCAGTAATGAAAAATATTAAACTCTACTTACTTACTAACTTTAGGCATTATTTACCAGGCTAATTTTAAAATTCTAAGTTGTTTCTGTCATTTTCTTTAACAGTACAAAAGCTTTTCTTAAATAATGAGAACATGATACCAGACTTGTGAAAGGAGCTGGGCTCAGACTGCTTTGGGGGCAGAGACTGACGTGTGGCTTCACCTTTCCTGCATCATATTCCCAGATTTCCATTTCTCCGGTCTGAACTATTCTTCTTTACAATGTCTGTACAAACCTTTTCACAACATTCCAAAGTTTGACTCGAGTGACTGTTAAATCTCAGAGGATTTTTCAGAATTGGGGAGCTATGAACATCCAGGCAGACACAGGGCAGGTGTTCTCGCCGGTGTGCTAGAGGGGTGCCTCCGTGCGGGTGCTGCTGCGGAGGATCCCCTGCACCCTGTGGGTACCCGCTGGTGTGTGCGTCCTGGGGAATCTCTGTGGCATTGATAGGGCATGTTGGCTGGATCACATATAAAACCAGAGCTCTCGGGAACTCCTCTCTCAGATTTTCCCACTGGAGAGCGAGTCCCTTTCCTGGGAGCCCAGCCCACACCGTACCCTGCAGGCGCGGACATGCCCCTGCACAGCAGCAGTGCCAGGGCCAGGTGGGCGATGCAGGAAAACTGGCCTGGAAGAGGCCCTCTGCTTCCCCCGCAAGCTCCTCTGCAGCCAGAAATTACGCTTTAGCGTAGGTGAAACGTAGCTCCGTCCCCCCAGGTGCTGGGTGATGCTGTCCCGGGGGTGCCGGGGAGCAGGGGCAGCCCGGGAGCGGTCCCCAGCTGCAGCACCCCTGGGGTGGGTGGTGATCGGTGGGACAGCAGAATGGGGCAGGGACCAGCACGGTCCTCGGGCCCCTCTGCAGCGACCCGGGCAGCTTGGCAGCCCCCGCCGCGGGTCACCCTGCTCCTGCCCACTCCTGCCAGCCCCTGCCAGCAGCAGAGCCGTAGCCAGCGAGGCCCCTCGCTGTGACCCAGCTCTCTGGGAGAGCTGCTGGTGCCATTCATGCGAGGTACGAGCCATCAGAGAGCCACGGTTTTCAGCCACTGTCACTATGGGTGGCATTTCAGCTGCAAAGGAGAAAGTTTGTAGTTCCTCCAACTGGCCTTGCCCAATACCCCGGTGTTTTTCCTCTCTCTCAGCTGTTTTGCATGTCTTTTAGTAGTTCTCAGGACAGGTCGGAACTTGTTGTTGATGTTATATAATGGCAGCATCCATCAGTCTGCAGCTCCCAAAGCGTTTCAAGCCCGAACCCCTGGGAACGGGCAGCAGTGGGGAGTGAGAGGGCTGGGGCTGGAGTGGCTCCTGCAGCGCTGGGCACGCACCGATGGCCCTCCGGCCGCCTGTGCCACATGGGGAGGGGATAGAAAACATGCTACACTGAGATGCTCTTAGACTTAATTAGCCAATTAATTACAAAACACTTCGGAGTCCTCAGCTGCAAGGTGAAGAATGCAATGTATTAGTCACGTTTTGGCTTTGGTGGTTTTAAATACATGCAGATGGGACCACGCGCTCCCGTAGCTGCTCCAGTGGGATATTAATGCGTACGGAGCATCCCTGGAGCTGGCAGCTGGTAACAGCAGCTCTTCAGCTGGCCTCCAAGTGATTTGAACCTCAGAGCAGATGCTTCTTGTCACGAATCACGGTGAGAACAGCTATCACGCAGTCCTGCTCCACCACAGTTAGTCCCACAGCAGCCGCCTTCCCGGGTACTCTTTCCTGCAGCATTCACCTGCAACTGCCGTGGAAGGTCGCGTGCTCTCCAAAGGACTGCCCCAGTCTGCACAGAGTGCTAATTACCGCTAGCACTCTACACCACTTCATGCTACAGAGCAAACAGAATTGACGTGCACTGTGCTGCACTGCAGCCAGATACGCCATCACAAGCACGATATAGGATGTGTTTTGGTTTCACCAAAAAAGCTGTTCTATAAATAAACTCCCTTTGCTCCATGGAGCTGAGAAAATCACAAGTTTGATCAAAGTTCTTCTTCTCAGCAGAGATGTTTCCTTGCCAGCTTTTTGCTCTTCATCCTCATGAGCAGCCATGAAGCCGAATAAGTAAAATAAATCCCCTCGTCAGCAAGCAAGCCAGGAACTCGCATCATTCCATGGGGGAAGCGGGAGCAGGCCCCAGCAGCGCTGCTGAATCAGCGGGAATACAATACCCGCTTTGCAGCCAGGAATTTCACAGAGACAGTCCTTAAAAATAGCAAATACTCTAGTTACAGCCCATCCCAAACTATTTCTTATTTGCTAGCATTTCAGTCACTTCTGAATCCCCTTCCTACGTGCTGCCGTGGGGTGGGCATGTCCTGGGTTTGTGCACCTGGGCACATACGTGTGCAGCCCTGCGTGTGCCTGTGCGGGGACCGGTAGCTGCTCCCGGGATGTCTGGCCAGGTTTTAAGATCTTTAACATCTATGCAGAGAGGAGAAGACTTTGGATTTTCAGGATCTCCACATAATAACTGTCTGGAATTTAAGTATAAAAGGATTTGCTAGGAGGTGAATGTGTAAATAATTTATGCTGAAGCCTTTGAACTCTTAGGAACCGCCCCTGGCATGTGCCAGATGTGGTTACGTCTTGTGCTGAAGCATCCTTCTTATCTGGCTTCAGCCCTGGTGTAAGCTAAACACCGCTTTGCCGCCGGTGAGGGAACAGAAGGATTGTGTGTGCTGAGGTGTGCACAAACCTCCTGTACTTCTCTGATGAGTAGCAGACCTAAACTCTGCCCTACACACAGCAAAAATCCATCCAGGCCACTAAACAGCTACTTGGATGATGAACTTTGCCATGCAACCAATACAGGGCAGTGAGCCAGAGGAGAAAAATTCCGAGTATGACAGCTTGCCTTCGGAAAACACAGACCACGCAGATCTAACTGTGACTTTGGCTATTTTCTCATTGCGTGAACACCCCCCTCCAGCATTTCATGAGAGATAGACAGATAACACCTCTATTGGGATAAAAATACCCCGCACTCCAACGTCGCCACCTTCACAGGGATGGCTATAGATAGTCCCTGTGTCTTGGTATTTTCTCCTCCTCCAGAAACATCTCCAACTCCTTTCTGAATCTGAGGATTGCTGGATTTTTTTGAAACATCCTTCAAGGCAACCTCTGTGTTTGCACCCAGCGGAGGCAAACACATCTTCTGACCCACTCACTGTGCAAACCACCCTCCCCATCCCCCAGAAAACCCCAGCAGTTCCTGTGCAGTCACATTGGCTCTGCCTGAGGAGGAGCCACAGGCTCCTTTTCCACTGATGGGATGTGTCCTCTCGCCCAGCTGCTGCTGTTAGTGGCGGCTGCTTGTGCCACAGGGTCCCTCAGCTCGCAATGGAGCCGCTCTGCTTGGCTAAAAATTCCTTCTGGGAGGAAGGGTTTGCCCCAGCTCTTCTCCACAGCCACATCCCAGCAGGGTTCATCTCATTCTAAAAAACACCGAGTGTGACCCAAGGAACTGGTTCTGCAGTTCTGGCTCGCACCTTGTGCAGGATGCTGTCGTACGCCTTTTCCTCCTTTGCACGTAGCTTTAGCACTTTTAGCTACTGCAAAGAGAGTGAAGTCACCTCAATGTGGAGTGCCTGACAGTACACACCCCACAAGCTGTGCGTGCAACAACAACAGATCCGAGAGCACAGCAGTGGAAGCCTTGCAGTAGCCGTAAGCATTGCTGCAGCCCTGGGAAGAGTTGGTGTTACCCGCAACAGGAGACCCAGCCGTTCGTTCCTTTCTGTTGGAGAGAGGCATGAGGCGGAACCACAGCCTCAGAGTCAGGGGACGAGGGTTATGTCAGGTTACCTGTGGAAAGGTTAAGACAAAAATGGGGTGAGGGATGACACACCCAGTTGTGCCATACATGCAAGACGGCATTGTCGCACTCAAGTCAGGACAGGGTGGTGTGATGAGCAGCTTTGCAGGGGGCTGGCATGGGTGCGTGGTCATCTTGCAACTGTTAAAGTCCATTTCAGTTACCAGCAAACTCTCCTCTGCACTTTTGATGGCTGAACAAGGCTCCTCGCTAGAGCACCGGCAAACGGCAAATAGGCATGGCAACTCCTGGCTGAACCCCGTTACCGGCAGCTCTGTTACCGTGGGGTGTGGGAAAGCCAAAGGACCTCCACAGCAAACATCAGGAGCCAGTTCCCCTGGTTTTACAAAATTAGGGACGAACTGCAAACACATAAATGTGTTTTAATTTGTTACCAAGGCAATGAGTCAGGCTCAGATGGCGAGTCAGGAATAGAACAGCAGGGTTTCTCAGCGTGCGTGTTCACCTCCTAAGTGTCGTGGTCAGCGAGGAGGCTGAAAGTCTGAGAGTCCTCCTCCTCCTGCAGAGCTTCCCTGCCAGTGGCTGGCCACCATCCCCGGGTCCACACAATCCATCCTTGGCCTGAGTTTGTAGTTTTCTCCTCCGGACGGAAGGGAGAGGAGGAGGCACGTCCACATGCAGCTCTGCCGCTGCGCCAAGGCCGGAGCTAGAAGGTGTCCTGGGAGGTGAGGCTGGATCTCGGCAGGGAGAAGAGCCCTTCACTGCTGCTGGCTAAACCTTGTCGTGGTCTCCTCTACTCACCCCAGGAAAACCGCGGTGCTTGCACTTCAACGCTGGGCTTTGTGCTGTTGTTAGTGATTGCCAGGTGTTCAAACCCTGTTTAGCATCAGAACCCCGCTGTGCAAGGCTCTGTGCAAATGAATCAAGGACCATGACCTTCTTTTTTCAGAAAACCTTCTCGCTAGGAGCCTGTAAGTGGGCATTTGCACTCACCCTGGCTTGGGGAACCTCCCTTTTGTTTTGATGTGGGGACACTGTTTAGGTTGCTGTTTTTCAGAGGCAGACATGTCCTTTGGCAGCCCAGCCCCGTTAGGAGGCGCTGGACAACTGATGGGCCCAGGATTTCTCACTGGCTTCGCAGGCAGGGAAGCACAAGCCTCAC
>NW_010122949.1:5951-6151 GCF_000699245.1 Pterocles gutturalis
CTCTCGGCGCCAGCCGATAGCCATGGCGGTCGTTAACTTACCATCAAAATGACCGCTAAGCGGAGGTGGCAGGCTAAGGGAGAGATCTGCCTGCCATCGCTAATTACGCACTTCCCTGAAATAACATGGAAACTGAATCCCAGGTTGTTGGGCAATCAGAAGGCGCAGGGCCCTGGCAGCTTGGATGCACAGACTCCCGC
>NW_010122949.1:6222-6576 GCF_000699245.1 Pterocles gutturalis
GGACCGGCCCCTCTTCCCGTTCCCAGCACAGGGAGGGCTCCCGGTCAGCAGGAGAGGGCTGGGGAGCAGCGGGAGGAGGGAGCAGGGTGCAGGTTTCCTGCCTGCCCGGTAAACAGCCACTTTGAGAGCGGCGGGGCTGAGGCAGAGCATCATGACCGGGCACGCCGAGGGCTGACACAGTTTGTTTTCCGTGCGGCTTAAAACCATGACACACCACTTAACCACTGGCCGAGATTGCTGACTGCAGCAGAGACAAAAACATCTGATAGCAGCAGCCAGGAGGGGAAGAGGCGTGAAAGGGTTTCGTGCAGCCGCCGCAGCTCCAGCACGCTGGTCCCGGCGGCACCCTGCCGT
>NW_010122950.1:0-13174 GCF_000699245.1 Pterocles gutturalis
GGGGGGGGTCTGATTATAACTTTTTGTGCTTCAGCTCTGCGCCCTGTTTCCCCAGCCCCTCACAGGGTGCGTGGAAGGTCTCATGCGGCTTTGCTGTGTGCGGTGAAAGAACGCTGTAAGCAGGGAGCTCTGCCCTGCTGTGTGTTTTCCTTCCTTTGGGGTGGCTGGGACTGTGGGTGTTATGACCAGGGCAAATTTTTTTCCCTGTGGCCTTGAGGGAGGTGTTAAATGAGCAGTAGATGGCTGGCAGCTGGGCTCAATCTCCTCTAGCAAATAAAGCAAAACCAGGTGCCAGTGCGGGCTACCTTTTGCAGAGGAGGTAGGAAAACATGCTTGTAGTATCTCTTCCTCTCCCTTTGTGCTGTTAATTCAGAGTTGCAGCCTGGCACTTCTAGCTGTGTCCTCCTGCCTTTACCAGGGTCCACGGGTTCTGGGTGCCTTCGCTCTTTGCCCTTGCCATCTGCACCTACCCAGCACACCTTGTTCCTCAGCCCTGGTGCCGAGTTTCTTGTGGGCTCTGCCGTGTGCTGAGGAAGGCTGATTTCTGAGTGCAGGTATTGTTGTGATTTTGTGTTGTCCCTCCCCGCCGCCAGGTGCAGGTGTCCATAACAGGAGCTATGGTGCGCATTGGTGACCAGGTCATCCTGGAAGAAGTTTTCGATGAGACGTGTGTTCCTACCGAGGAAGGTAAGGGATGCCTGGCCTCTCAGGAGCTGTGCTAAGGGAATCGGGCATGCAGGTCGCTTCTAGGTGTATTAGAACAGGGGAGTCAGGTGAGCATGAGTGGAGAGGGTAGGATAAATGGGGTTTAAATAGAATGCAGAGCTGAAAAATTAGCTTTTTGGTTGCAAAGATTAAAATGCCATTTTGCAGCCTGTCTGCCTGCTTTACTGGCCTGGTAGGACATACTTGCTGACACAGGGCCACGGTGGCAGCTTAGACCAGTTTAATTTCAGGATTTCTCAGTGTGCCTGTTGCTTTAGCTGAGGAGATTGGCTTTATTTTGTAGTGCATGCTGTAGACCATCTTCACAGGTTCTTTTTCTCTTTTCCTAGAAATTTGGGATTTTGCCCGGGAACTCGGGATTGACCCTGAGAAGGAGCCGGAGCTGATGTGGGTAGCTGAGGAATGCCTTATGGCCATGTTACCCCCTGAGTGGAAGCCCTGGTGAGAGCTCTGTCAGCAGCTGTCCTGTGAGATCCCTGCTGAGTGCTGCCCACGCATCTGGCAAGGCGGGTGGCGGCTGCTGGGGGGGGGGGGGTCATGTCCCCGCAGATGGGCTTCCTGGGGGTGGGGAAGGGCTGTTTTCACTGTTGGGGCTGTTCTTACCATGCAGCCAGGATGTCACGGGGGATATCTACTACTTTAACTTTGCTAATGGCCAGTCCACGTGGGACCACCCCTGTGATGATTACTACAGAGCCCTTGTCATTAAGGAGCGAAAGAAGCTGCTGGCACAGGGCAGCTTGAAAAAGAAAGAGAAGAAAAAGAAAAAAGAAAAGAAAGGGAAGAAAGACAAGAAGGAGAAGCAGGTGCTGAAGCAATCCACTGTGAGTAGGCTCTGCTATTTGCAGTGCTCTTGGGGGAGAGCAAGAGGGCTGCGCGGAGGATGAACAAGTGGCTGTGAGTTAGAGGGTGATCCTGTGCTGCTGCTGCTTTAGGATCAGGACAGCAATCCCCTGACAAGGGATCCTGACCAGCAGGGTTGTGAGTGAGATCAAAATCCAAGTGGAGTTACAAGCCGTCATAAGTTAGGAAGCTTTGGTTTAGGCAGCCACCCCTGGAGTGGGGCGTCACAGCTGTGCGATGCTATGGCTGAGCAGGATAAGGCATAGAGTCATAGAATAGCTCGAGTTGGAAGGGACCATGGAGGCCACCTAGTCCACCCCCCGCCCCTGCAGTAAGCAGGGACACCTTCCCCTAGATCAGGTTGCCCAGAGCCCCATCCAACCTGACCTTGAATGTTTTCAGGGACCTCCCTGGCAACCTGTTCCAGTGTTTCACCACCCCAAGTGTAAAAAATTTTTTCCTTGTATCTAGTCTAAACCTCTCCTCTTTTAGTTTAAAGCCATTACCCCTTGTTCTGTTGCTACAGGCCCTGTTATAATGTTTATCCCCATCTTTTACCTCCCTCAACCTGCTGGGGTGATCCGTGTCTCTCCAATTGAGAGACGAGGATGTCATGTGGGACAGTGTCAAATGCTTTGCCCAAGTCAGGTAAATGTCGGTTGCTCTTCCCTTATCCACCAGTGCTGTAGCCCACACAAAATGTGTAAATTAAACTGCTTTCCTGACCCGTCTCAGTCATGGTGATTGCTGGATGGGGGTGCTCACAAGCCATTTTTGGCGGCGGTGGGTTTGGTACCAGCAGCCAGTGTTTGCACAGGGAGCACTTTCTCCCTTTTTGGAGTTGGGGTGTCAGCTGTGTTCCCACACTCCTGTCTCAGCGAGTCCCTTCTGCCCACTCCAGCCCTCAGACACCCTGCTGGCACCTGCCCTGCGGACCCTGCCTCCGCTGCGTGGCCCTGTGGCTCCTCTGTCCGGCATCCTCCACGGATCACTGACCTCGGACGTGGGGAGCTCAGCGGAGTTCAGCCTTGTGCCCAAAAGAGGAATGCAGGTAAGGATCCGTCTGCACTGCGACAAGGTGTGGTGATACTTAAATGGGAGTATTTGTGATCTCTTGTCAGTTTTGAAATACTTTTTTCTGGTAAAAAAACCACCCCACTTCCCTACTCTCTTTCACTGTATCTTTTTTCTTTTGCTGTTATCCCATTGTTAATTTTGTGGTGAGCTTTCTACTGTTGTGTTGAGCAGGTGTAAAGAAAGAACTGTTTCAGTTACTGTTGGGGGAAAAATGTCTAAGTTCATTTTAGCAGAACTTTGATTAGTGTCCAAATGAAGCATGACGTACAGTACAGATAATGTAATCTAGTAAAGAAAACTTTCACTTAACTATTATCTGAGATTAAAAAAATTAAAAGAACAATTTTCTGGATGGATGTAAAATTTACAATCATGTCAATAATTATTTATATAATGTGACCTTTGGGTCAACAAAACAAACATGTCCTAAGTGGGAAGAAATTGACATTTTTAAAGGAAAATAAAACAATGTATGTGCCAAATGTTATACAAATCAACAACCTTCACTGAAGGTTTTCTCCTTGCTGAGTTAAGTCCTCTCACTGATTTCAAACACTTCCTTTTCTGGTCTTGCTGGAGTTGGTGTTTTGAGGCACAGGTGGGTTTTGCAGGGATGTGTCTCTAGGATGGGATGTGTAAGGGGAAGTGCTGCCTCAATACATCCTCTGCGGGCTGGATGTGGCTCTGCAGAACAAGGGTGGTGGTGTCATCTGAGCACCTTCTCAGAACTCAGCTGCTTCCCTGCTGCTGGCCGGTGTCCAGCGTGCCTCAGTGGGTCTGTATCTCGCCTTTGCTTGGCCTGTCCCCTCACCTCCCTTTCTCTTTCTGACTTTGCAGCCTGCAGAGACCTGTAAGCCCACCAGCCAGACCAAGACATTGCTGGACTTGGTCTGGAAAGAGAAGATGTCCCTGAACGCAGCAGCTGTAGATGAAAGTGGAAAGGAAGAGGAAGACAGTGAGAATGAGGTAGTTGGTGTGCCTTGGCTCTTAATGTGTGTTGGTAACCATGGTGCATGAAGCCTCAAGGAATGAAAAACTGGTGCTCCCACAGTAATAGCTGCTTGTCTGTGGTTGTTCCATTTCACTCCGGGCTTTAATTTGTGCTGCATTTCCTCTGTGTGGTGTTTGCTTGCTGGAAAAGCACCTAACCCTGTTTTCTCCTTGTACTCCCTGTGAATTGGCATCTGCCACGATGTATTGCCAAAGGGAATTGGCCGTAGGCGTCCTGCCTTGGTGTGCTGCCGTGGCTCCGCTGCCCCAGTTCACTGCTGGGAACCCCCCATTCCTCCCGGGTGCCTGGGGGATTGCAGAGGTTGGGACTCACTGGCTGTCTCCTTTTTTTAATCCTTTTAGACCTTCAGTGGGACAGCAAGGCTGCTCAAAAACCTGCATGTGGACATCAGTGCCCTGGGAGGCAGCTTTGACTCAGAGGTAAGGCAGCGGGCGAGGAGGTGGGAGGAGAGGAGCTGCAGCACTGCCGGCCAGCACGTGGCTGGGGAGGGAGAGCCCAGGAGAAGAGCTTGAGGGACAAGTTCTGTGTCACCTACGAGCAGGAGCAGCCTGGGGAAGAAGGCACAGCAGCAGGGCTGGGGGGAGTGTGGCTATCAAGGCAGGTTTGTGTGTGAAGGAGAATGCTTGCAGTTTGGTGAGTGGGATTTGAGAAGAGGCAGCATCTTTGTACAGTGTGGAGCTCTCTTTCTTTCTGAATGAAGAAAGAGAAACTTAGAGCCAGGTAGGTGCGATGGGCAGGCTGGAAGTGGGCTCTGCCGAGGAACGGCAGAAAGAAGAGGGTCTCGGACTGGAGAGGTTCCAGGGCGCTTGCTGCAGGACGAGGGCTTGTTGAGGGAGAGGCACAGTTTGCTTCCTCGTCGCTGTTCTAGTGTGTGTGGAAAGAGAGTTCATTCTTGGCTGAGGCTGCAATGGGAGCACTGGGGAGAGGGAAGGGGAATGGAAACACTGTTCTTGCACAGCCACTCAGGTCCACAGGAATCACTTGGAAGCCTGCACATGGCCACTTTCCTGTGGCAACCTAAACCCCATTTTCTTTCTTCTTGCACTGCTGAGGAGTTCCGTGGCTCAGACAGCACTGGCAAGGAGTTGAACACACGCATGGCCTCGTGCGGCCGCTTTGCTTTCCCTGCGGGTGCGCGCTCTGCCTGCGCTGCCTTCGTGCTCGTCAGGCTGAAGCTGACAAGGGCACAATGGGAAGTGCGTTGCAAGCAGCTCTGGTGATTTGGCTCCACTGTTTGCACTGACAGAAATCCTTTCTCACTGCTTTGAAAATTCAGTTCCAGTATCTGAAAGGCAAATTAATTTATTTTAAAGTAATTTTGAGTATTTCCCTGATCCTTTTCACAGCATAGAGAAATTAAGCTGTAAAGTACTTTGCTGGAGAGCCCATTCACAGCGCTGGGCAGAAACTGCAAAGGCTTAAGCTAAAGTGGATGTGAAAAAGAAAGGCCTGACTTGCTTGTCTCTAGACAACAAGCAGCCTGTCGGAGCCCAATTCGTTACCGAGATGTTAATGTGTCCAGGAACAAAGAGCTGTCTTGGCATTTCAGTGCCGCGGCAGGGCGTCAGGCATCTATTGTGAAATGGCAATTGCTGCCCAACAGCCAGGCTCTGGTAACCCAGATGGGCGATACCTTAGTCCTGTGAAGATATTAATGCCCCACTAAAAACATAATTCACTTGCAGTTCCATGAGATGGCAGTAGCAAGGCATTCTGATGAGCGAGGCGCAGCCCCAGTGTTCTCCAGCTTCCTCACAAAATGGAGAGAAGGGAAGGATTTGTAAAGCAAGCCCTACAGGGGGGAAGTCTAAGCAGTAATGGGGTGAAGTGATTAATCGAGGCTGGCTTCACGTAGCCCGTGGGTCTGGGTTGGACCCCTATATTCCAAGGAAATAAGCAAGCTTGCTGAGACATGAGGATGTTGGGCGAAGGTAGGGGCTGCATGGAAGATGGCATGGGGGTGAGGGAGGAGAGATGGAAAGAAATGCTGTCCCCCTTTGTGGCTCTTCTGGAGCAAGGAGCAGGTTCACTGGGGAAAAGGCAGTAGAAAAGAAACCTGAGCCAGATGCTGGAGAAGTTGAGGTGTGAGGTTTATGTGCAGTAGTTAGAATGTACTCTTGGAAAGAGGGGCTCTTCTGGGCAGCCTGGTTTGGCCAGCACCCTGGCCACTCCTGGGGTTAGCTCTCACCTGAACCCAGTTTTCTTGCCTCTTGGGTTCTTGTGATGGAATAGTTGCTGCAGACATGCAAGATTGTGCTCTAAAGTAGAAGGGCAAGAGGAGGAAAAGGACTGGAAGCATCTCTGGGTGCCTAGGGAGAAGGTCCCACAGCAGCAGAAGTGACCCCCTGATGCAGTGCTTGCAGCTTGGGAGGTTTAGTGCTCTGCCTTCTGTACAGGTCTGGGTAAACACTGGGAGTCAGGGGGGGTCCTTCACGTGGTGGGAAACTACCCCGCAAGGCTGCTGTACCAGATGGAGATGTGTGAAAGGGAGTCTTGTAAATAAACATTGCGCAATACAGCTCAGGGTTTCTGCGGAGATGTATGTGCAGGAAGCGGAGCTGCTGCTTCCCAGGCAACCAAGACCTGTAAAATGGCTAGTGCAAGGGGAGGGAAGGCTGCTGTGTTCACAGCCTTGTGCTCCCCTTTGCTGGGGGACTGGCTGAGAACTGCTGTAGCAAGCCACTGCTGGGGGGTCCTGGGCTGGGAAGAGCCTGTTCCTGCAGCTGGCCAGCAGGAAAAGCAGCAGCAGTAAAGCATGCAGAGCATGAACAGCTTGATCTTTGGGAATCTGGGCCTGGGAGCTCCTGGGCACAGGTAGGAAAGCTGCTCAGCTGCAGAGCTCTCAGCTCCAGGGGCATGCAGTGAGTGATGCAGGGTGGTGGCCTGTCCCCGGCGAGTGGCCCCAGCAGCTCAGCCCAGGGGATGAGGGTTTTGCTGTTGGCTGTGTTGCCCACCCCCCAGGAGCACAGCAGAGCGGAGGAGGCGAGCTGTGGCAGCCAGCGGCTAGCTGATGTTGCTGAAGCTGATGGCCAGCACCGGAGGAGTCCCGCCGAGGAAGCTCCCAGCCTCAGAGAGGTGATGCGTGGCTCTGACATCATGGTTCTGCTTGCATGATGTCACTGACGCTTTGCATGCAGTAGGCAGCTTCTAGTGTTGTGGTGTGGAGCTGGTAGTTGCTTGAATTTTTGTTCTGCTGGTTCAAGTATTTACGTGCATGGAGAGAGGTGTAAACTTAAAACCAAGGGCAAGTGCTCCCCAGGCTGACCCAGCCCTCTGTGTGCCTGAGAACAGCCTGAAACAGGGAGCAAGGGGGGGAGAGCATCGGCTCCCAAAGGCATTCTGTATGCAGTTTGAATTTTTTTCCTTTTAAAGTTAGAAGGATTGTGAATTTTTTTGTTGTAATTGCTCACATTCAACCTCCTAAAGCCCAAAGAAGTGGCATAGCTGTCCTGCTTCCTGAGGTGAGTAGGATTCTGTTTTGGTGGCTGCTGTTCACGTCCAGATCGGATGCCTTTCCAAAGCCTGCTCCCCTTGGCATCGATGTGCTCTTCTCCAGACTCCTGCCCATCAGTGGAAGTAATGATTTGAGAGGCAGGAATTTCACATGAGTTAGTGTCACTCAGCTGCAGGTAAAATGTGTTGCAGCTTGTGAAAAGATCAGCTAAAGCCAATTATAAGCTGGCTGGCTTGTCATAGCTTGGAAATCCATAGAAAATCCATAGTCTGCTTCTGCATGAGGAAAATCTCCCTCCGGCTCCAGCTGTGGGTCTGGCTGGCATGGTTCCCTCCTCTGGAGAGTTGAATTTGTGCTCATTAAGGTGTAATGTTAACAGAAGTTTTCTGTCTGTTCTTAAAACATTTGTGCTCATTAAGGTGTAACATTAACAGAAGTTTTCTGTCTGTTCTTAAAATAGGATTCTACCGGCTAAATAAATTATTCTAGGATATTCTAGTAACTGAGATAAACTTGCCTGGAGAGAAATCCTTCTGGGTGCACAGTGTTACTGGGTCTAGTGGTCATTCTGTGGTGGTGTGTTGTGCTCCTCAAAGGGAAGTATCTGTAGTGTTTTGAAGAGAAAGAATCCCGATGGGTTTCCCTTGGCATTTTTCTTCCTGGGCACCATCAGGTCTCCTGGAGAGAGATCCTCAGGAAAAACTCTAAACCAAGGCTGTCCAAAGGGGCACACAGCTTTCCAGCTGCCCAGGTAAAAGGGAGCATAACGAGGACTCCTCCTCTGGAGTAACACTAAAGATATACGACTTGCACACGTTGTTCTGGCTTCTGGAGTAATATCGAGGGCTTTGCAGAGCCTGGTGAGGCTGGTGGTGATTCAGTGGTTGTGAACCTTTGCTAAGCAGGAGCTGAACTGGAAGGGGCCGTAAGCTTTCATTTCTTGCACAGGGAGTTGCAGGTGAGGCTGTGAACTTGTCAGTTTTTGGAAAGCACCCAGTGATGTGGTTTCTCTGTCCTCCTCTCAGGTTTGATGGATGGTGCTCTCAGCCCCACAAAGGTCTCTTAGACAAATGACGTGCTCAGAGATGTTCTTTGGGTTTGCCGCAGCTCTGGGTTTAACACTGACAGCGTTCCAGTTGCACTTTGATAAAAATACATCGCTAAAATATGCGGTCTGTGTACGGTACACGCTGTACGCAGGATGCAGCTAATGTTTGACAAGACACCACAGCATTAATAAAACAGCGAGAAAATAGGGCGTGCTGGCAGTTTTGTTTGCATACTGATGAGGAACCTTTTCCTGCTTCTTCCTGGCTGTCGTGCTTTTTGTTGTGAGTTCTGTGGGCCTCTCCACTGCTGGGTGAGGCAGGCAAACCTTTGGGTGACTAAGCTTTCATTCAGGATTGTTTTTTTCCCAAGGGTTCTGCCATTTTTTTGGTCTAGTGTGTTAGCTAGTCATGGTTTTGTTCTGAGCTCAGAGTGGTGGCTTAAATCAGTGCCTGCCCTCCAGTTTGTCCTGCTGGAAGGTGGGATGACTGCATCCCGCCTACGCTGCTCATAGTTTCAGGCAGAAGTTAAATGTCTAAAAATAGTCTTGCAAATTTTGATCTCTCACTGAGCAGATCCAGTGTGGAAGCA
The DNA here is from genome assembly GCF_000699245.1 of Pterocles gutturalis. Taxonomy (NCBI): domain Eukaryota; kingdom Metazoa; phylum Chordata; class Aves; order Pterocliformes; family Pteroclidae; genus Pterocles; species Pterocles gutturalis. Next base: position 8,751 of record NW_010122950.1, read on the forward strand.
TAAATGGGTCTACTGGAGAGCATGCAGGGTGGTCCTGGGGGCTGATGGGTGCTGCAGCAGCTGCTACTAACTCTCATCTGCTGGGACCCTGTGGGGAAAAAAGCAACAGATTAAAAAAAAAGTCAGAGTCCAAGAAATGAGTGTGTTTATCTTAATGAAGTTCCTTGTCTTTGAAAAGGACTAGAGGAAAAGAAATCGAACTGCTCTTGAAGTCACCCAAAGCTTTGTGACTTTGCTGCTTGCTGTAGGAGAACCTGGGCTATTTCTGACCCCTGTGTAAAGAATGTTGTAGCTATAATTGTGTTTGACTTCCTGCCTAGAAGGAGTCTTTAAAATCAAGACACGCTGCAGAAGGGCAAGAGTCTTCCTTGGATTCTGATGTTGCGTGCCCCCCAACTCCAGTCCAAGTCCTTCCTGGAGATGCTGACAGTAGCCTGTCTGGCCAGAACAAGGAAGAGTCTGATGGGGAACTCACTGGGGATGAACTTCTGGGCAAGAAAGATGCTGAGGTGGAAGGTGACATCTCTGCAGCTGATGAGCTGCCCCTGTCCCTGGGGGAAAGGACTGCGGCAGGGACAGGTGTGCCCAGTGGTCCTGGGCAACCTCAAGGTGCTGCTGAGGCGGATCAGCTGGAGAGCCTGGCTGCCACCATCGACACCGTGTCTGTTGATGAAAAGATAGTGAATGAAATGGGGGAAGAAGCAGCAGCTGATCTGCAAACAGACAGCAGGCTGGATGCTGGCCAAGTAAGAGACCTGCCTGCATGGGCTGGGTTTGGTGTGGAGGCTGCTGGGGGGCTCTTGGAGCACTTACTTGTTTTCTGTGAAGTCAGGGTAAGCGGTTCCCTAATCAGCAGGGTGCTGCTGGCAGGGCACGGGTGCTCTGAATTCCCTTATTGGATCTTTGGTACGGAGCTAGGAAATCATTCTTTTTTGCATACACAAAGTGCTGTCTGAAGCAACCAACAGGCAAAAACCCTGAGCTGTGATGAGTGCTTCAAGTCTTGGAGGAGAAATAAGTCTCAGCTTTCAGTGCTGCCATCTGCACGAAGGAAGCAGGTTTCATGATAAAGTTCACACCAAGCCCAGCTGTCCGCGCTGCTTTGTTCCTCTCCTTCTGTTGTTTCTCTCAGCTTATGCAGAGATGGAGAAAAAGTGTAAAGCGAGCTGCCAGCTGCTGTATTTGCAGCTCTACGGCAGGGTGCAACGAGGAGGTGTGAGGGTAGGGTGGGGAAGGATGATGGCACCTTGGGGCTGGCTCCAGAGCTGTAGCTCGAGTCCACCAAGCACAGTACCTGCTGCTCTGCCCACTGCTCCTCTGGGAGGAGAACTGGCAAATGGCAAACTGCAGCCAGCTGAACCGGGGGTGTCCTAATGTCCTAAAGAAATGATAGGATATAAAACTGAGTCTGGTAAGCATATTCTGTCCTGAAGAGCTTAAAGTTGCTTTTACAAACACCTGCATGCTTGCTTTGCGTGTCTGGGTAGCTCTGGTGAGGTCAAGCAGGGCTGTACTGCCGTTCGCATGGAACAGGTTTCACAGTGGCTGGGGATGTGGGAGTCCTCCCTGCAGTTGGGCAGGGCAAGGGGGGCTTCTAAAGTCCTTCTAGGATCATGGTACTGTTCTGTGTGGTGTTACCCATTTGTCTGGTGGGGTGGGGAGTTCTTAGAGGTGCAGAGATGCTTGCAGAAGGAACAGAGGACAGTAAGCAAGTGCTTTTGGTCAGGGATACGTGAAGAGCATGTGTGTCCTCCTCCCCAGTCCCATCCCTGCCCCTTCCCCAGTCCTTTGTCTCTGAAGTGGTGTTTTGTGCTTGCCTTGTGGGTCACACCTTAGTGTCTGTCCTCTGCTGTTCAATCACCTTTTCTTCCCTATTTGAGAGGCCAGATTTGTCCTCTCAGTGTCATTGTCACCTTGTTGGCGATGCCTGTGTGAGGCTGCAGGGGTAAGTCCTGGACAGACCATAATGCACATCTCCTCTCAGCTTTCAAAGGCACCCGAGACCAGCGACTGCAGTGAGGACTTGCAAGTCTCTATCCGCTCGGGGGGTGAGCCGATTCAGCCTCTGGTGAGTCACTAAAATCTCCTTGTCCCTGGAGTGTGGGCTTCACGTTCCTCTGGGAATGGGGCATGGCATGAGCTGGCTGCACCTCTTGTGGTCCAGCTGCCCAGCTCCTGAACTGCTGAGCAATGGCCTCGCAGCTGTGGCACGGGCCAGCGAGGCCATCCTGCATTTAGCAGGTTCTGGCTGTGGGGGAGGTAATATCCCTGGAAAAGTAGGTCACTGAGAGCTGGGATTGTGCTCAGATAATTGCAAAAAGGAAAATAATAAGCAATGTTGAAATTATGCTTTAAGGGGCTCAGCAGCTTTTCCTGAGGGGAGTCTGTGTGGCTGGAGACCTGGCTCCTGAGGGTCCTGGAGGGGGAGACTGTGCAGCAGAGTCTCCCTGAGATGGGGGGAGATGCCCATCAGCATCTCTTCGTCTCTGCAGGAGACTGCCATTGCCATCTGCCAGTGGGAGCAGAGGCGGTGTGGCCAGCAAACGGCTGAGAATATCATTATTTATCGGTGTTAGTAGGAGCCTGTGTGTTGGCAAGTGCTGCTGCCTCAAACAATACCTCTGGTAGTGCTGGCTTGTGGGTGTGTGCACAGACACGCACGTGCTCTGTGCAGGAGCTGACTTGTGGGGGAAAGTCTCATGAAATTTGCAGCAGTATCAGGCGTAAGAGCAGCAGAGGCTGGGGGAAGATCCCCTTGCTTTGGACGTACCATGTGTCACCTCCTGCCTGCTGGGATGGGGGGCATGGAGGCATGCACTGGTGGTGTGACAGCTCACTGCCCTGCAATCTCACAGTGTCCCCAGCGTGGCACTGCAGACCCCTGGCCTTGCAGGGAGAGTTTGAGGGACTGGAATCCTGAGTTACTGAGTGCCACTGTCTGCCATTGTCCCAGCAGGGACTCTGCAAGAACCTCCTTGCCTCCCTGAGCCCCTGCATCTTGGGAGAGAGAAAACCCCACTTGCTGCTGGTGGAGCCCCTGTCTGTCTGCAGGACAGATATGACCTGGGCTTGGGTGCGCGCCTGAGTCTTGGTGTAGCCATCTCCTTTGTCCTGCAAACCTTTGGAATTGTTCAAATATCCAGGGCTACAAAAGCCTTGCTGCCAGTGGGGTGGTGAGGTGGGCTCCAAGCTGTGGTAGGATTCTGGTCTAGTCTCACGATCTCGGGTGCAGCCTGTGAATGCTCATCAGACACTGATCCTTTTCTGCTGTCTTCTGTAGGGCTTGGGCTTCCTGAGTCAGTTTTCCGAGCAGGTGCTGGATGTGGGGCTTCTGTCTCCTGCTTTGGGCAGCCCCATGGGCAAGGTAAGTGCTATGTGTATGATCGGGGGATGCTCTGTGAATAGACACAGTAAAATGCTGTGTTGTGGTGCACTCATAACAGTGCATAAAAGCTTTGTAGAGGCAAGCAGAAGTGATGTGTTAAGTGTCAGGGATTAGAGCATTGTTGTTTCTGCAGAGATGAGGTACAGGTAGCTAAAGAACACAAACTTGGCTTATGAGGAGTGCATGCATGCAAGCTCATGTGTGCTTTCCCTGCCCCAAAACGAGAGTAGATCGTGGCTTTCCTGGGGAATGGTGGGAAGCAAGGTCTATTTCACTTGGTTCTTTTGTGAGTATATTTGTCCTTTTTCTTAAGCAGATGGAAAGGACTTGTGTAACAGAACATGATAGCATGATTGGGAAGAAAAGGAGGTTTGACTCCCTCTGACAGATTTTGGTATAGGGGAGCTTATTTTTAAGCATTTGGTTGTCTTGCCTGCTTTCATGGAGGGGGGAAAATCTAGGCTCCTTGCAGTGAGTCTGTGGCATATGAAGGAGTGTAGGTATGCATGCACGTCTGTGCTTCCTGTGGTGTGTTAGCCCGGGATGTAACTGGGATTGGGCAGTTCTGAGTGAAGACGACTGCTGTGCATCTGGAGGCTTTCACCTTGTCTTCTCGGCGTGTTACCGAGAAGCCTCTCCATCCCGGCTCCCAGCTTGCTGGCTGGCAGAGCGTGCCGCACGGTGAGGCGGAGGGCTGGGCTCCAGCTGGGGTTTACTCAGCCTTGCTCTGATTGTAAGTGAGCTGATCAGCTGCGCTGGAGGAGACCCTGAGTGGCAAACTCACCACCCGTCCAGTGGAGAGGAGCAATGCGGTTTGTGAGGTTATGTCTGGAAAACACACCTGTCCTCTTGTGCCTCATAATGAGGATAATCAGATGTGAAGGGAAAACAAAACCCACGCCTGCTGTGTTCTCCTCGCTGCTGCACAGTCACCGTGCATGCAAATGGCTGGTTGGAGCAGCCGTGCTCGGTGCTGGTTACAGCCCTGTCTCGAGGAGGAGGGGGATTTGGAATGGTGCTCCGCGCTGGACTGCAGCAT
>NW_010122950.1:13205-27136 GCF_000699245.1 Pterocles gutturalis
TGTGTCTGGAGACAGGCTAGTCCAAAATTCCTACAGAAACCTGTCTCTGGGTTGTAGGAATGTGCTTACCTCTACATCATGAGCTTGCCTTGCTTTGACTATATTGGTAAAACAGTATCTTTTAAAAAAAGGCTGCCTCTGACAGCTCCATGAGCACAGCCCCGGAGGGTTTTGGTTACTGTGTTTTGGCAGAAGCCATGGTGGCTTGCAGAGACCTGGCTGCTCTGCTGGCAGTGGGGGGCTGCTCCCATCACCATTTGCAGTGCTGGCATCTGCTTTGCTGGCCCAGCTGCTGTGCCGAGGGTGACAGCGGTGAGGAGCTGGAAGCAGGCGTGTGATCTAGGCAGATGTGTGCTGGAGACCGTGCAGACCCTCCTCCTGCGGTCCCTTGGGACCTGTGCTGTGCAGAGGGAGGAGATGGCCTGTTATCTGTCATCCTGCTTTCCTGTGGCCACCAGACTGGCTTTGCATCGTGAGCATCATCTTCACCTTCTCAAATGACTCCAGAGACTCCTGCAGCCTGTGACTCCTGGGGAGGGTCTGCCCTCCTGGGCAGGGGTGCAGCAGTGGCCCCATGCGAGGGCTCAGCAGCATTACCCTGTGAGCAGTTATTACTGTTCCCAGGCAGATCTTTCTCCATTTGTCTGGCTTCTTTCCTTTCACAGGTAGGTGTGATAGAGCCCGTTGTGACCCAGGAAGCACTTGCTGAGCTCCTTGGTTCTTGGGAATTGAAGTCATCATTGACACCGGGGCAGGAGGGAGGCTGGGAGGGGGAGCTGGCGGGAGAGCTCTGACCAGGCTGATGTGATGGAAGGCGACAGCACTTGCAGGGAATCCTTCTGCTCTTTGCTCCACTGAACATTTGCATGAATTACTGCTGTTTTAATTCAGTGTTATTTTGGCCCTGCTCCTGTGTGGCAAGGGCTGAGCTCACCTGCTCTTTCTGTGGCCCCCAAGAATTTATCCGTGGGCTGCTCTTCTTCTGGGGACCAGAAACCTCAGAGGGAGGATGAGCCCTTGCTGTCTTCTCGTGTGGGGCTGACAGATCAAAGAGGGAAGTTTGTCCCCTCCCCAGGTGAACTGCACAGTGTGTGTTAGTGTGCCTGCTGCTGGGACAGAGGTGCCTTTGTATATGAGGTATTTACTACATCATAAATAAGCCATTTGAAGTTGCTCGGGGTGTTACTGAGGGGCTGGCTTCCTTAGCAGCACCCAAACTGACGTGTTTGGGAGCAAGGAATTGGAAATCCCCAGGTATGTGCGACAGGGTGTGTACTGCTCTCCCCATCCAATGTGCTAGACCAGAGCAGTGCTGCCCCTTGGAAGAACCCCTGTAAGGTCCTGAGAGGCTTTTTTGATGAAGGAGGGAGCCAGCAAACTCCCCCCTGTTTGCTTTTACCTGCAGGCCCAGCAGCTGGAAGAAGAGGAAAAAGATGAAAGCAAAGGCAGTGTAGAGAAAGAGCAAAGCAAAAGAACCGAAGCTGCTGAGAGGTACGGTACCAACAGCAGAGGTGTGGATGGCTCTAGCTCCTGATGACTTTCCTGTCTCGTCTGCCCCTGCTCTGGTCACTAACCTGTACAGACATTGCCTGGAGAACACCCTGACGTGCTGCAGCTTCTCACAGACTCTTTCTCACTAAACCTCTCGCTTCTCCTGTCATCTCCTTAGGACTGTCTCAGCAGATTTCAGCTTTGTTTCAGCTTCTGCTGGGGCAGGCAGCAAAACAGCCTGTCTCTCATTTCCTTGTGACTGCCCTAGGTGGGGAGCTGGTTCTGTCTCCCTGTGCTCTGGCCTCCCTGCTCCACCTTGGAGAGCTGCAGCGTGTGGTGTTTATAGATGAATTGTGTCTAAACTCTTAGCCTCCTTGCAGAGTTACATATAATCTGGGGCACTGGGAACCAAGAAGCTGTTGCCTGTGCCAGGAAAACTTGTGAACAGAAGCAGCTGCAGTCCATCTTAATGACTGCCTGCATGCACTTGGGATTCGCAGCCTTGTTCTTGGAGGAGCTGTTCATGTGAAGGTCCCTGAAAACGTGTTGTGCCCACAGGATGTGTTTCCTTATCGCTTGGTACCTGCTTCCCAGCTGTGCATCCTCTTTCTCTCTGCCTGTGAAGCTAGCTCGCCCTTGCCTTGTCTCTCTTCTCTGTATTTCCAAGATGAAGTAGGACTGTAGATGTACACATGCCTGCCAATATTCCCAGCTGTAATTTGGACAGCACTGTGAGTATTGCCAATAGGGCTGATTTATCTTGGGAAGATTCTTGACATACTTGGAAAGAGAGGGGGATAATCCAGGGAAAGGATTCACCATTTTGAGACTGATGCCCCTTCGACCCTCAGCTGCCTGTTAGCCTGGCAGAGCTTGAGGTGGTGGGAATGGTTTGGAGCTTTGCTGTGCCTCTGGCAGCCCCATGTTGGACAAACGGGTCCTGTTGGCAGGCATGGCTTGGTGCCCATCGCTGTCAGCTGCACATCCCACCCTGTGCCTCGTCTACCTGCAGCAGCTGCTGGGATGTAGCTTGTGCTAATCTGCTCTTCTGTTGCCTTTTTTTTGTGCTGCAAAGCGAGAGGGATCAGAGTGCTTCTGAAACACCAGAAGAGAAGTGTTTTGCTTTAGAAAATGCCGCTCAGGAGGAGGCTGTGGTGCAGGAGCCAGAGGAGGGATCACTGGAAAGCCTGGTGGATCTGGAGGAGCTTGCTGCACCGCAGAAAGCGTAAGGGCTGTGTTTGAGTCCCTGGTGTTGTAAGCATGACAGCATTTGTCCTTTTGTTCCCCTCTGTGGTGTTTGAAGCAAGTGCGTGCTGCCAGCGTGGTAGGAGATGGGGTTTGGTGGGTACAGCAGAGCTTGAGCATCTCCGCGTGCCGATCCAAGCAGCTGTTCCGCTGGCGAGAGCCAAGCGAGCAGTCTGGGCTGGGGAGGGGGTGAACAGCCACGCAGCCCTTTGGCACAGGACTCTGGTATGGAGAAAGAGCTGTCTGCTTTGTACTCGGAAAAGCCGCCTCCTTGCCAGTGTCACTAACAAGGCTCGAAGCATTCGCACTCCTTTGATAAATGCCTTCACACAGACTCGAGTCCACTTGCTGAGATGGGAGAACAACAAACACCCAAGAAATGACCCCATTTTTACCATCACTGGGAATATTGGCTGCTTTGAGAGAATAAGGTCAGGGCGCAGAGCTGGGCTCCCTGTAGAAGCCAGTGGTGTGATGCTGTACTGAATCGATGGTCTCTGCCGATGTGTACCCACAGTTCCCTTGCGATGGGAGATCTCGGTATAAGTGATTGTGCTGACTTTGCTTTCTACATCAAATGGCAGATCAGCAGAGGTAATTGGAAAAAATAGGCAGCATGTCTCTCAGGACAAAGTAGTGGAGAAGCAATCTTTGCTGTAGAGACCAGCACAGTGTCTCCCTTTTTCTATTAGGAATTGTGTTGTGTCAATGTGTGTGTGGCTGGGTCTCTTTTGAAGCAGGAACTGGGGCAAAAGGAAGAACAGGATAAAAAAGTGTCTGAATTGCTTTGTGGAGCAGCCTGATAAAGGACATCTTCTGGAGGCATCTCTGCAGTTGGCCCAGAGCATGTAGCATTATGGGGAGGGCACTAGAAGTGGGATTTTTTGAGAAGCCAGCTACTTTCCTCTGTCTTGTTCTTTTTGCTAATGGCTGTGTAAGTGACCTTTTCTCTTTGATGCAAGGCTATATTACTGGGGCTGTTATTTTCCTGATTCCTGGCAAAGCAGAAGTCCCTCTGCCTTACGGTAGCAGTCTCAGAGCACAATGAGACCTTGCTGCTCCAGCTTTCCCTAGCAAAGAATAAAAATTCTGTTCCTAGACTAATCTTCATTTTTCCTTCCTTCCCCTTCAGCCTCTCTCAGACCTTATAATTTTGCTGCTCTCTGTCTGAAAAAACTTAATTAGAAACAGATTGGGTTTGAGTTTTTGGAGTGCTTAGGGCTTTTTGTTGCCTAGAGCTGGCAAACTCCCAGCACATTTTAGATTGCAATTGCAGAAAAATACCTGGTCCGTGAGAAGCGTGCTGCCAAGCCCTGGGCTGGGGTCGGGTACTGATTGCATCTGCCGTTCTGCCCGGCAGCCCAGCTAGGGCTTCGTGGCTGCTAGATCCTTTGTGAAACAAGGCTGTGGCGTCCTTGCAAGGTGAGCTGTAGTGGGCCAAAATAAGTTATTTGGGATGTGGGTCCTGCTAGGGCTGGGTTTGTTTTTCAGCTGGATGTCAATGAGAGCTCCCAGCAGCAGTGCCTGGGGCATCCCCAAGCTGTTACCTGAAATAACATGCTACACAAAACCCTGAGCATGTGCCACGTGTTCCCCAACAGCCTTGTAAAGAGTTTGCCTGTAACAAGCCTGTTTTCTGTCCATGTGCCCTCCACCCCACTGCACTGCTGTTCCTTGCCTCCCGTGTGCTGAGCAGCTCGGGCTCCCCAGCAGCCTGCGAGCGGCTGCACGGGGGATTCTGCCGGTCCTTTCCCTCTGTCGACAGCGAAGCTTATACAGTGGGTGGCTCTGAGATTTTTTTTGTTTTGGTTTGGAGTTGATACTGTTTGGGGAGATGTTCCTATTCCTTTCAAGTTACTCATTTTCCTGTCACCCTTTTGCCAAAGGAGCTTATTCTTTTTGTAGGCAACCTGAGAAGGAAATCGAACATGAGCAGTCCTTGAAGCAGCCCAGTGAAAAATCCCTGGAGGGAAAAGCCAAGGAGATGGAGCTCAAGCAAGAGAAAATGCATGTATTGCAAACAAAGAAGGAGAAAATTCAGCATTTCCAGGAGGAGAGGAGGCAGCAGGAGGAGGAGGAAGCTCAGAAGCTTCGTCAGCAAAAAGAAGAATCCCTCAGGTACTTTCCCTTTTTACTCCATCTCCCCTTATTTCTCCTCTGAGCCTTTCCTAGCTGCAATTTCATTGCCCCAGGCTTGTGCTGTTATAGGCCACCCCCTTGCAAAGAGCACTGTTTCCAGAGCTGTGGGCAAAGGGGGCAAGAACAAGGCTTTTGGGGGGAGGAGGAGTATGGGGGTGTCTACTTGGCACCCCAGCAGATGTGTGGAGAGCACGGTCTGCCCAGGACAGTGCTCCCCAGTGCGGACGAGCGTTTTCCTGTGTCCTGCAGGATGAGCTCTGAGTTGGTGTGCACACAGCTTTTGGAGCTCTTGAACCTGTGTCTTATGGCTAACCTGGGAAAAGTTTCCAGTGCGGTGCGTGGAGCTTTACCGCCTGGCAGGCGTTCAAATCCTGGGCTGAACGTAGTAACAGGACTGCAAATGGGAGCATTAGAGGAGATGGCGTTACCCCAGAGGAACTGTTTGGAGCTCTGGTACTGTATGTTTTACAGAGGGACTTCCAAAGAAGGCTTTAAGGAATAGGACACGGATGTCTGAGAAACCCAGCCAGTGTAGGGGGCTCTAATGGCAGTCCAGGGGGTGGAACAGCTCTGGGAGCCCTGTCCTCTCTCTGGGGTCCTTTTCTCTCAAGGCTTGTACTTGATTTCAGGTGGCCCTTTCTCTTTTTTTTCTCTTTTCTGGCTGCTCATTTCTCAGGACTCTAAAAGAAGATTTGGCAAAGGTTTCTGAGGAGGAAGAGCTGCGTGTCAGAGCGGAAGCAGCTGAGACACTCTCCAAGCTGCAAGCCAAAATCGCCTCGGAGACGGAGGCAGAGAAGGAGAAGATAAGGTGAAAAGTTCTGTTGCAGCTCATAGGGAGCTGCCATCCCTGGGGACACACTCTGGTTTGGGAGGGAAGCACCTTGCATCCCACCAGGAACTGCTCTGAGTGGAGGTACCTCCTGAGCCTCCCCCGGCTGGTCCCCTGCCTGGGTGGCACGCCCGAGGCCCCAGCTGTGATGCTGTGGGTGCTGGGGAGGACACAGCTCTGCTGCTGCTGCCTACTTAGCACCATTTCATCAGCTCCAAGGCAGTCCACCTGATTGCTTTGTTGTTTTTCCAAGGCCTTAGTTGATGTGTTTGTGAATCTGCGTGCTGTGGTTCTTGCTTTCTTCTGGCTTCCATGTCCTGTCCGGTGGCAGTGTCTTCTCTCGGCTCTGAGTCCCAGATGGAGTCCAGTGGGAAAGGATGGAATTTTGACTTGCTTCTCTCTGTTGCAAACCTTCCAGGGCAGAGCAAGAGGTGACACTGCGGAAGCTAAGAGAGGAGTGGGAATCCCAGCAGGTAACGGAGAAGGAAAGCCTGGAGAGGGAGCGGCAGCTTGCAATGGAGAAAATGAGGCTGGAAATGGAGGAAGCTCAGCAGAAGGAGAAGATCAGGCTGGAACAAGAGAAGGAACAGTTCCTGAGTGAGCTCAAGGAGAGAGCAGAGAGGGAACAGAAGAAGGTGAGTTGTTTATCTCTAGCTGGGGTCAGAGCCGTGCTGTTGGTTCTGGCCTGCCTTGCATTGCAGTGCTAAACTGTGGAGATTAACACCTGTGTGTGCCTTAATGATGACTCCTCGGGAACATAGAGAGATGTGAAGCATGATTGGGCTGGGGAGGGGTACTCTCCGGTTTGTATGACAGTGGTGATTAAATAAGAATGACTTAAATGGCCACACTGCGTCTGAAGAAAAGAGAAAGACCACTGTGTGTCTCTGCAAAGCAAGCCCAGCCACTTGTCAGATCAGAATGCTTCTGGCTCTGCTTGAGTCCTCCAGAGAGCCTGGGAGCTCTTGACAGGAGGCAGGTCATCATCCTTCCAGCACAGCGTGGATTGAGACCCCTCGATCTCCTGGGAGGGAAAGCACCTTGTATGTAGTCCAGTTTGGAAGGGGTTTATCATTGTCCCTTTTTGATGCGTATGGATAGATGTTAATAGCAAATGCATCTAGCACAGCATGTCCCACACATAGAGGTTTTCCAGCAGGCTGTCTTACTCATGTTCCTGTAGGCAGTAGAAGAGCTAGAGAAACAGTTTGCAAATGAACTCCAGCAGCTGAAATCAGCAGCAGAAGAGAAGCATCATAAGGTAAAAGTTGATGCCCTTACAATGTAAATTTTATTCCTCACGCTGTCACCAAAAGTGACCAGGGAGGGTGGCATTAGTTTTTTTCCACTTCCTAAATGTGGTTCTGGTCTGGCTCAGCACTTGGACAGGCTCCAAGTAGGGGGTGGTGAGACTGCACATGCTGGGCTCTGCTATGCTGCTTGCTCTCTGGAGGAGGGCACTAAATGGATCTTGTCGGAAGGGTGACAAGTCTCTGTGGGTGGCTTTCATGGCAGGTCATTTCCAGCCTGCAAACCCAGATAGCAGAGGCACAGAGGAGTGAGGAGGCTCAGCTGCGTGATGACTTGCGGAGAGCAGAGCAGAAAGTGCAGCAAAAAGCATTTCAAGTGACAGAATATGAACACGAGGCAAGTAGTCACCTGGGATTGCTGAAGGTTCTTCACCCTCTCTCCTTGGAGGCATGGGGAGGTCAGAGATCCCTGAGGGTGACAGTGAAGGGGAAGGCTCATCCCTGCAGCATCTCGCCTCCCCGGGGTGCTTGCTTTGTGCTCCCCAGGCCACAGCAGGTGCTCTGAACTACAGTCCTTCTGCTCATGTCAGAAGCTGCTGTCCTGGGGCCCCGCAGTGCCATGCTGTGGTTCAGGGAAACATCTTCCCATGTCGTCCCTGCAGCTCAGCGAGCTCCTGAGAGAGAAACGCCAGGACGTGCAAAAAGACCATGAGAGGAAAATGGAGAGGATGAAAAAGGAGCACCAGGAAGTCCTGGCACGCATTCGGGATCAGTACGAGGAGGAGGTACTGCAGGGGGAGAGCGCTGAATTCTGGAGGTGGCTGTAGACCTGCCTGGCTCAGCTGCTCCTGGAACTGGAGATCTCCCATCTTCTAGGAGAATGGGGCATCACCGCTGTCATGTAAAGGGGATTTAGGCTGGTGTTACAAGGAAAAGCTGAAAAAAGTATTCTCTGTGCGGTCAACTTCCACATGCATTTGTGGACTCCTGTACTAGAGATGATTGTTCATGTGTTGGTGTGCTGCTGTGTGATGGGCTGGCTTTCCGGAGGATGTGTGTCCTGTATGTTCCTGTTGGCTTGCTGGAGAACCCTGTGCTTCCCTCAGCCACTCAGCTTCTTTGCGTTTTGCAACAAACAGGAGAGAAAGCAGAGAGCGGAGCTGTTAGAAGGCCTGCGCAGCGAGATGCTGCGCCTGCGGCAGCTCCACGAAGCGGAGGTGAAGGCTCTGCAGGCAGAGCTGGGTGAGCAGCTGACCGACTTGCAGCGCAAGCACAGGGAGAAGGTGAGGAGAAGGCTTTGCCCAGCAGTCTGCTGTGATATAGCTGCTTGGGGATGGCCTGGGCACGGTGACACCTCTGTGTGCCTGCCACCCTCTGCAGCCCTGCGTGACACAAGTGGCAGGTCACATTTGCCCAGTTTTTGTTGTTCTTCCAAAGCTCTGTGCAGTGAGTGAGGAGGAACTTGTGGTGTTCTCTCTAACTCAGCATCTCTGTGCAGGAAAGAAAACTCAAGGATTCAGAGAATGATCTTGAAATACGCACAAAGAACCTCCAAGCCAGATCAGCGCAGCTCCAGAGCCAGGTGAGTCAGGCTCGCAGCGGCTCCCCGGCCAGGGCTTCTGCTGCCATCCAAGCTAGAGGTAAAACCGCGGTCCCAAGCAGCGCTGGAGCGCGGAAGTAAAAAGGTGGAGAAATGCTGGAGGTAACCAGAGGCTTGACAAAAGATCCTGCAGGAATGGCCATGTGCCTGGAATACTCCCAGCTGAGCAGGAAGGGGTGTTCTTCCCACAGGAATGGAAATATTCCCAGCTTCTCGCTGGAAGCCAAATAAAGGGAGGGCAACTTGAGGGTGTGTGGGGAGGGGATAAAGCAGAACTGACACAGTGCTCAGGTGTTTTGATATGAGACTCAGGCCTGACCTCTGTACACTTGAGGTGTCGGTGGCAGCAGTGTCCTTGCTGTGGCACTCACCTGCCTTCTCATCTGTGCACAGGAGGAGTCTCTGAGGAAGAAAAGGCAGCAGCTGCTGGATGAAGACCGACAGACTGAGCTAGAAAGAGATGTATGTATGCCCTGGCTGTGGAGAGGTGCTGTGCTGCTGCTCTTCGGGGGATGAGGGGAGCTTGCTAGAACAATGGCTTCACAAAAGTGAAATGTTGCTTCTAAATTATGAGTCTGACCATCTCTCCCTGCCTCCATCGGGAGTGCCATCCTGCTGGGAGTGGGACTAGCTCTGAGCTGCTTCCCAAAAAGGAGAGACAGTCTTGTTCTCCCAGGAGTGGTGTGTGGTGTGCGTGTTTCCAGCTCCGGGACCTCCTGCAAACTGTGCAAGCACCAAGTCTCTTGTATGTTGTGTGCTTTCATTTTGCTGTTGGGGAAGTTACCATGAGGGATTTGTTTTTCCTCTAGGAGGCTGCTTTAGCCTCTCAGCAGCGCCTGGAGGAGAGCAGGAAGGAGCATGCCAGCCTCCTCAAGTCTGTCCGGCAGCTGCGCAGGTCTCTGGAAGAGCTGCAGGACCAGAAGGCTGAGCTGGAGGCCCAGGTGGGCTTGCTGCAGACCCGAAGCCAGAAGCTGCAGAAACGCATCAGGTGTGTACATGAGACATTGTCTCTGATGCAAAGAATCTCCCCTGTCCCCCTAACCAAAACCTCTCTAACCTAACCTGGGCTTCTCTCACCTCTGAGCTGCTTGGGTGTTGGGCTGTATTCCTCCAGAATCCTCAGGGGATTCTGCTTGTCAGGTTCATTTTTCTCCGCATCAGTCTTGTGAAGTTAATCAGGTGCTTTGACAGGGGCAGTGAAATAAAAATAAAATTTGTCCTAAGATAGCTGAGCTTCTGGGTCAGGGCATGAAGCACTGTTTCGTTGCCCAGCTGGGGGCTGTGTTTGATATCACAGCACAGAGCTGATACTGGGTCTTGCACATCGGTGGCCCTTTCCGTTAGAGAGGTTACTGGGCTGGATGGACCTGCAGTCTAACCAAGTGCTGCTGCTGTTGCCTTTTCCTGGGGCAGTGAGCTGGAGGCAGCTGTCCAGAGCAAACAGGAGACTTTGAAAGAACTGGAGGCAGAAGAAAGTGTGGCATCTCCAAGAAAGCAAGCTGAGGTCCATGTTGAGAACCCAAGAGAAACAAATCAAGCTGTGAGTAAAGCAGACTAAAGGAGTTTGCCTTGAGATCTGGGGCTGTAAGTCCCCTGAAAATCCCAGCTTCTGTTCCTTCTGTGTGAACTAGTTGGAGATGCAGTGATGCATTTTTTCCTTGCCAGAGGACATCAGTATGGTTAGCAGTATTTGTTGAATCTGTCTCTTACTGGGGGGGAAAGGAGGGTGGGGATACCTAAGTGTTCTTGGGGTCAAAAGCAGAGCTTCTGTTGGGTAGAAATGTCTTTGTTACTTTTTAAAAGTCACACAGCATCCGTGGCGCTGGGCTTGGATCTAGGCAATGTTATGGCCATGTGATTCTGAATTTTTGCTCCCAAGAGGATTCTTAGAGGGTCCTGGGGTTCTATTTCCCATACATATTTCTTAGTTTTTGCCATGTTTCAACTCCTTAGCACTTGTCCAGAGAGCCTGCTTCTCCACCCTCTCCAAGCCAGGAGGACAGCGACTTCCAGTTGGAGCAGTGAGTATCTGCATGCCAGCTGTTTCAGGGTGATGACTTTGCTTGGGTTTGCATGCAGTGCGGGGACAAGCTGTTCTTCGGGAGAGTATGTTTTTGAGGAGGGGTGCCACGTGAGGCTTGCAGGATGGCACAGCCAGGAGCCTGCCTGTCTATTTGTGTAGTTTCAGGAGCTACATCTCTGCAGAAGGGACCTCCATCAGGAATACCAAGGAGTTCCTGGTGCACCAGATCCACTCCATTAGGAAGAGGCGCACGGCGCTGAAAGCTGCGAAGCAGCAGTGGCGCCAGGACGTGCAGAGAGCACAGGAGGTGGTGCAGGATCCCAGCAGCTCCCAGCTCCTGGAGGGGGTGCGCAGGAACCTGGAAGAGGTGGGCATTGCACGGCAGAGTAGTTCCAGTTGTGTTTTGCTGTGCGTGTGCTTTGGACTAGGAAGGATTTATGAAGCTGTCGCTGCAGCACAACCAGTAGTTTGCTAGATTGTAGGAGCTGGATTGTTAGCTGTGGCTCTGGGGACCATTAAAAATGGAGGAAAAGTATTTAGTAGGGGAAAAAGGGATTCCTGTGTCATGCAAATCCTGTAATGCTTTCTCCTTATATCAAGGGAAGCGACAGTGTTTATCCCATCAGTTGGGTCAAGTTTGTGGTTGTAGCTCCCCAGTGCTTTCACTCTTGCTTGGAAAGGGGTTCTCGGGTACTTGCCAGCTCTGCGTATATGCCAGCCAAAGGCAGGGCAGGTCATCATTCCCTCTGCTGATGGTGGAGAGCATTCTTGTTCAGAGATCCAAAGCTGTTGACCCTGTTGAGTGCAGGGTTTGGAAGTGGAACCCCCTTTTCCTTGGGGTGAACTTGATTTGGAGCATTTGCTTGCCCTCTGTATGCTCCACTTCCCATGCTCTCAAAGTCTGGGGAGCAATTTTCCTCCAGCAGAGTGATTTCCTGTGCTGACTTGAAGTGAGATAATGAAAGTCCCCATGACCATTATTGTAGATGACTTCCTGTCATTCCTGTTTGATTTTCTTCCTTGGCTTGGCTGTTGATCCACCGCAGGAAGCGAAGCAGTTGGACAAGATGAAGTCAGCTGTGCAGAAAGGACAGGTGCTGCTGAAGAAGAAAGAAGAGAAGCTCAGCCAGCTGAAGTCCTCGCTGCTGGAGGAGGTAACCAGAGCCCAGAGGAAAGGAGGGCAGGTCACCTCGTGTGAGCTGGGGTCGAGTCTGCTTTCCTGGCCGAGGAGAGCCTTGGGGTCTGTTCAGCTCTGCCTGGGACCACATGGCCTTAGGGAAGCAGTAGATGCAAGAGCACGAGATCTTTGATGGCCAAGCACTTGTCCTTGGTGCAAAGCCCATGCAAGCGTGTTTGAGGCTTATTTAAGGCACAAAACGCTTTGACTTCTGCCTAAAAGGGCCCATTCACATGACTGGTAGAGTTGGCCTCTAACGCATGCTCTTCTAGAGACCAAGCGGTGTCTTGACTTTCAGATTTTGCTGTTGGGGACTGAATATGAGTTTGCCCTCACTGGGCCTGTGCCCGACTACAGTCCAGCCTGTATAAACCAGCTGTAGGCAGCATTCCAGAGGATTTTATGTTTTGGGGACAGATCAGCAGGTTTTATTTGCTTTGTTTTCCCTCTTTTTGACCAGCTTTCAGATGAAGATACCCTGAAGAGTGCTGCATGCAAGAAGATGGTGACTTTTGATCTCAGTGACTCTGAGGACACTAGCAGCACATCCAGTGTAAATCTACATCAGCCCAAGCGTGAGTGCCTGACTGCCTTGGTCTGCTGTGCCCGGCGCTTTAGACCTAGCGCTGGCTTTCTGATGAGGTCCAACTTGGAGGGGTGGAGCAGGGAGGTGAAACACGTGCTAACACACATCCAGGCTGGTCCTGCAGGCCTCCTTCTTGCAGTGTTGGATCTTGTCCTTTCTGTCTGATGTCTCCTCCACTTTGTGCCTCCTGCCAGAGAGGCAGTGTCTCCCTTGCCTTCCTGGTGATCCCTTTTTTTTTTTCCCCCCTCTCTTCTGCCAGTTGATTTGAGAAGCAATTTACAGCCTGCCCCCCAGCTGGACAAGTTCCAGTACTTGACAGTCTCTCTGCGGCGTATCACTAATGAACTGAATGGGGTCCTCGGCATCCTGGGCTCTCTGAACAATCGCCAGTCTCCGCTCTTCACCTCAACGCTTCATGACAGCATCCCTCTTTCTATGTATGCCTCTGTGGCAGGACTTCAGGCAGGGGGGTCCCAGGTGCCCCCCGCCAGGGGGTCTCTGGTGGACCAGTGTCCCTGGAGCAGCAGGCTGAGCTCTAATAGCTCTGTCCCAGCTGGACAGTCAGTGGACAGCATCCTGGCAGAGAAGTGGCGTGGGTATTTCCCAGGTAAGGCTCCTGTCTCTAATCCATCTGCTGGCATGCCTACAGCTGTTGATCTGCAGGTGCTACTCGGCTTGCTCTGCTGGGGCTGGTGAGGCCAGATCCACTGGTGTGGCTGTTGGGAAGGGTGCTGATGAGAGAAAGAACAAGAAAACCTCATTGTGGGAGGTGCAGTGTATGGCTGGTCTTGTCATCCCTCTTCTGGGGCAGTTCAGCCTCTAACACACCCCAGAAAGCAGTTAGTAAAGCAGGGAGCAAAAGAGGAGCCAGCCCTGCTTCACTGGAGGCTCCCTGGGAACTGCAGATAGGGCTCATCGTGTCCCTTTCCTTAGTGCCACTGTGTCCTTGGCAGGAGGCTCAGCTTGTAGGGGCAGTGTATCCACAGTACAAGGGAGCAAATGCTCCCAGATGTAGAGACTTTGGATTTTGGGGGCCCCTGTATTTAATGTCTGTTTTCCAGGTGGGTTCCCATTGCTCGGTGACAGTTCCAAGCCTCTGGACAACAAGCTGGGATATGTATCTGCAGGGTAAGGGTCTCTCCTTGAGCTGTTGTTTCATTCTGCTTCTTTTAGTTCTCCAGAATGATTTACAGGTCACATCTTGTGTAACAAGTAGGTAACAGAACCAAAAGCTAGATGCTGTTTAGTAGCAGAGTTAATACTGCTAGTTACTCACTGCCAGATGCTCAGTGCTGCCTGGTACCTTCTGCAGTGAAGCTGCTGTTGTGGCTGTGCTGGTAACATCCCTCCAGGAGCAGGGTATGAGGGTGACCGGCTGTGACAGGCAATGCTGCCCGGGTGGCTGGGGTGGAGGCTGCCACCCAAACCCTCCTGGTGCCACACAGACAAAAAGGAGGATAGCAGCCTGATAGTGGGGGGCTGCTGCAGCTTTTCTCTGGTTGGGGCAGAGGACTTTGAGCCAGGAAGAGGCTTTTTGTTAACTGCAGCTCTGTCTTTGTCACTTCTGGGATAATTTCTGCCTAGAACTCTT
>NW_010122950.1:27167-31382 GCF_000699245.1 Pterocles gutturalis
TCTCTTTCTCTCACGTGCAACAGTGAGCAAGTGCGGCTGTTCCAGCACTCCCAGTTCCACAGCTGTGAGTCGGAGAAGACGAGTATCCAAGACATGATTGAGAGCAGCAAGAAATGGATAGAAGACTTTGACAGGGATTCCAAAGTGTATCCTTTGCCTGGGTCTGCTCTTGAATTGCACTACATCTTGAGGCAGCAGGAAGTGAGTGAATGGGGAGCACTACAGCCCTGAACAGCAATTTTGAAGCCTTAGCCTCTATTTTAGTGTGTGGTTCCCCAACAGAGTACGGTGTGTAGCAGTTAGATCACGAGGACCTGTCTGTTCTTTGAGCTGTACTTGAGCAAGGCAGTCTCCTCTGTTCCCCCAGTTTTGCCGTGATGCTCTTGTGTGCCACTGCTCTGCTGTGGTACATGGCAGTTGGAGCTGGTACTGTGAGAACTTTAAAAAAAAAAAAGTGAATGAAAGAGTGGAGCAGGCCGTGGGTAAGCAGGGGAGCTAGTGCTGCAGGCCTGCTCTTGGTGCTGTTGGTACAGCCCCTGCTGCATCAGTGGCTTTGTTGTGGGCACTCCCTGCTGAGCAGCCAGGCAGGAGGGAGCAGGGTCTCAGCGAGGGCTCCTGGAGTCGTGTGGACCTGGCACGTGGGGTGGCTGCGTGGCGGGGCAGGGAGGGCTGGGGGTCCCCAGGAGAGCCCTCCCTCCGTCTGGGCTTTGAAGTATGTTGTAGCATGTGGTTAGATCAAATGAGTGAGACCTTGGTGCTATCAGCAGGGATGCTTCCAGGTTGGTGTTGTAACAGCATTACTCTGGGGCTGTCAGTGCCTCCTCTGCAGCGTTCACTGATATTAGCAGCAAATCCCTCAGGCCTCCGATAGCACACGCTGTCCTGAGCACCGTGCTCCTTTGAATTCCCTATAATCCCCCTTTAATTCCATTTGACTTGAATGCAGGAGGCTAAATACAGGCTGTGTGCGCAGGGCTGGCTCCTGGCCCTCAGTACCTGTTCTGGCTGTGCTCTCGAGTGCTAATCCCTCCTGTAAGCCAGGTTTTTCCTTCACCTACCTGCCAGACCTCTCTTCCCAGGTGCACAGAAGCCCCAAGGCAGCAGCCCCAGCCTGGTTCAGCTAGGACTGGATGAAAACAGACAAATCAAAGTGTACCGTTACTGAAAGGTGGGACAGGGCTGTGGAGAGGTGGTGGGGGACACAGGCAGTGTCCCTAAAGATACATCGGGCTTTGGTGATGCCCAGCCACCTCTGCTGTGTCTCTGTGCTGTGCCCTTGAAATAAAGTCACTTTATGAGAGAGTGGAGGAAGGAGGAAGTGAACTTCCCAGGTGGATTCTTCTAATCCTGTAATGTGTCTAAATATTCTTTATAGACTGTTTAATCCAGTGGTGAAATATCAGGGCTTCAATAAATCAACAGTTCTCTCATTAGTATTCTAGCGATGGTGAGCCAGAGCCGTGAATCATGGAGGACTCTGAGTAACTGGTCAAGGGGAGGATGTGAATGCAGCTGAGACCTCACTGGGGGAAATGTGTCAGGAAACGAGCCCAGAGGGATGCCCAGCAAGGGCTTCAGTGCAGGTGGGCTGAGTCCTGGGGCATGTGTGCGAGCAGGGGAGGACAGACAGCGAAACGGCTGGGGACAGAATTGGGGAACGGCCAACTCTGACTCTTGCGGAATGTCCCTCTCTTTTGGGGTGGAAGCAATAGGAACTAAAGCAGGGTTGCTTTTCATGATGGGTGTTCTGGAGAAGTGCTCCCTGCTTCCTCCTCTCTGCCATGACAGCCAGAGCTGTGCAGCACAGCTGTGCTGATGGGAGCTCCTCTGCGTGACAAATGTGCTGATGGCAACGCAGAGCAGGGGTGGCAGGAGGCTGTGTGGTGCTGTTAAGGAACTCAGCCTAGTGTGAATGGTGAGATAGAGCCCCACCTGCGTCCCTCTGTGCCCTGGGGAGAGGGCTCAGGAGCTTGGCTCAGCATCTGGGCTCTCCTTCCCCACTGCAGAGCCAAGCTCAGCCTGTGGTGCCCAGCCTGCAGCCTGGTCTTGCTGCTCCTGCCCAGCTCTGCTGAGCTCCTGGGGGAGCAGGTCTCGGGAGAGAGCATGAAACGAGCTGGAAACAGCTGCGGTGTTGGGATGCACAGCTCCCGGAGCTCAGCAGCAAGCTGGTGGGTTGGTGGTTTGCTCTGGGTGCCTGCGGTGGTGCTCCCCCGGAGAGGCTGTACCCAGAGCACAGCACTACCCTGCCGGGATGCACGGAGCTGGGACAGGGCAGGTGGTGCTGCTCTAACCAGTGGGGAGAAGTCAGGCTCAGCTTTGCTGCTGATGAGTGGGAAATGTGGTGTTTGGTTGTCTTTGTCAGTATTTCCTCCAAACTGACTTGAAATATTGAATGCTTTCAAAAATGCTGAACCACTTGCCATTTGGTCTGGTGAAGAAGTCTGCATTTCCAGGGATCCCATCTGTGAGAAATCACCTTCAAAGCTGTTCTCTCTGGAGATGGCTGGTGCAGGGAGGGGGGGAAGCTGCTGCTCAGCACCCTTCATGCTGTTGGTGTTCCCAGTGTGGCTGATAATGTGCAGGGGGGCAAAGCAGAGCCCCCTCCTGCTCCACTGGCACACCGCCGCAGCAGCTCGTGCTGCCAGCGTGGCAGGGGGAATGTTTACAGGCAAATAGAAATATATTTTTGGTGAACATAATTTTACAGCTCCTCAGAATGTATATATATATATTTTTTGCTGGTTTCCTAAGAATTTTTTAATTGTAAGGAGGTGTTTTGGAAAGGACCCCACAGTTCTGCTGGCCGTAGCACGGGGAGGGGGGCTGTCAGCCTGGGGGACGCTGTGCCCAAAGCTGCAGCCAGTCTGTCTCCAGAGAAGCGTGTATTAGTAGGGCAGAGAAACACCTGCTTTCTTAGCAATAACTTGGTTTAAAACATGTTCCTTTTTCCTGGTAAAACTTGTGATAGCAGCTGTATCTGGTTTTGTACACAAATTAAATCAACATGAGCCTGTTTTGTATGACGATGTTTGTAGCTCCAGTCTTTTTCTTGTGGAGATGTTCTGTTGTAGCGCTGGAGATCCAGCTTGTACTTACTGTTCACATCTTCCCCTCGCTTGTCTCCAGCCTGTTTCATGTTTTGTCTTGTCAAGGTCATTTCTGGCAATTTCCAAGCCCACTTCAGCGCACAGGGGCTTTATCACCATTATTCTATTAAGCATCTGGCCGGGGTAGCAAATGCAGGGGCAGATAGAAAGCTAAAAAACAAAACTACAAAAGCAATTCTTTGTGGGGCTTTCAGCCAGCAGGACGGCTTTTCATGGGCTCGTATCCTGCCCTTTTCATAAAGCTGTCATCCAGCCTGGTTACAATGGCTGTCTCGCTCTGGAGCGCTGTGTCAAGGCTGGAGGACAGGCTGTGTGTGGGAACGGTCCAAGGCCAGGCTGGGTGCCTGGGGAGGGGCTGCCTGCGGGGTGGGCGAGGACAGTTGGATATCCGCTGGAGCCAGTGGGGAGCTCTCCCTGGGAAATGGGGAGAGCTCTGGTGCACTGGTGGGGACCAGGGCATGGCTCCGGAGCTGCTCTCCAGTAACCTGGGATGTGGTAAAATCGCCTAACTCTGCAGGTTGGGGGTTGCTGCTGATTTCCGCACTTCTTTTGGGGGAGCGGTGAGCTTTCCCCCGAATGGTGTTTTAAGTGCAGCTCCAGTGCTTGCTGGAGTCCAGCCGGTGGGATCACCAAACGATGCTCTCACCAGGAATTGGGCAGGATTGATGTGCTCTGCTCTTCCCATGGCTTGTCCCTTTCCCCTTCTCACCCCTTTCCAGCAGCCTTGGGACACCCACAGCAGCCCTTCCCAGCTGGGCACGTTTGCCCTTTCAGGATTTTTCCCTTTAAGGTGGTGTCTCATGAAAGACTCGGCTTGTCCTGTGTCTCCAAGCCTTCAGCAAAGGCTGGTTCTGTCCAAAGGGGACATTTGCCACATGTCCTGGCTGGGGCCTTGCCAGTGCTGAGAGACTGCAGATGTGTAATGGGGCCAGTGCTCGGGAGAGGGGAGGTCAGTGCCTGCCCTTATTTTTCCAGCTCTGATTCCTCTGCAGCACTACTCGCTGGAAATCCTGGGTTCAGAGGGTTGGGATGTGGGGGTGCTGGGTGATCATATGTGGTTTGAGCTACTGGTTCAACAGAAGACAACTGTGGCTGGGGGATGTTAGGA
>NW_010122950.1:31413-39317 GCF_000699245.1 Pterocles gutturalis
CATGCAGGGGCTGGGATGCTCCTGTGCAGAGCTGTGCCTGCGGAGGGAGGGCAGGAAGGAAGCAGTGTGACTGCTGCTGTTGGAGCTGGAGGCCCAAGGAGACCCAGGAAAGGAAGGACAAGCTGTGCAGAAACGGAGGCTGGTAGGTGCACATCCTTAAGAACAAAACACCATCCACCACCAAACCTGGGATCACCCCAGTTCTTGCTGTGCACAACCTGCACTTGTGTGTGGTTGCTTGCTGGAAAGCTGTGATAAGAACTGCTGGAGGAGGTCTCTGTTGGCACCCGCACACTGTCCAGGGAGGAACTTTAGGGGACAGGTCCCCTACCCTGCTCCTGATGCAGCTGCTGTGCAAAGAGCCCAGGTCAGCCCTGAATGATCCCAGGTCCCATCGGAACGGTAGGGGCCTCCTGGGCGTGGGAGCTTTGCTGTAATCCCGCGGAGCAGCAGTGCCGAGCGGAGGATGGTCTGCGGCGTGGGCTGTGTGCATGCGTGTCTGCACACACCAGCCTGCAGATGTACATGGAGAAGAGGATTTGCTTTTCCTGGAATGCCAGTACTGTGTGTGTTGGAGAAGCTCGGCGATTAGAAGAGCAAAAGGACAGCACACGATTACTCTGCCAGTAACGCCAGCTGTAAGCTCATTAAGGGGCTTGGAGCCTGCCTGCCGCAGAAGGGACGTTCCAGTCCCTGCCTGTTGGGAGACCACTGTGTGTTGCTCTCAGAGCTTTGAGTGCCTGGAACAGAGGTAGGAGCCCCTCGGAGACCCCAGCCATGCTGGCGACCCTGATGACAGCGCTGTTCTTTGTGGTGAGAGCGTTTGGGCAGGTGAGTCCGGGCTGGCCAGGCAGCAGGTAGGATTTATTGCTGGTTTATTTCTGGAGGACCGTGGGTTGCCTTATTGGAGAAGGTGGTGAGCAGCGGGTAACGTGGGCTGGGGATGGCTGGGCTCCTGCTCCTGCACAGCTGTGGCCGTGCCGTGAACCCCTGCAGCGATGAGCAGCCCCCCGCGTGGAAATGTTTCCAAGTCCTAGACCAGCTCCTGTCCTCTGCTATTCCTTGTCCCCAAAAACACCCCAGGACAGGGAGAGGAGGCAGAGGGCTGCGCGTCCCTAAGCCAGGCCACCTAGGGCAGGGGCTCTGGGCCACCCTTGCTTGATGCAGAGCCATGTGGCCTCAGCCTTACCCATGAGCTCTGCAGCCGCAATTCCTCGTGATGAGAAATCACCCTTTGATGTGGTGTGGGAAGACACGCAGAGCATCCCTACAGCTGGTGGGGCCACCGTGGGCTGCAGTCGCTGTGATGCATATGGAGGAACAGCACTTTCTGTTGCTCTTCTGCTTCTCTCCTGTCCTCCTACCTGCTGCAAACCCTTTCCGTGTGCAGATCGGGAGCAACCTGTTCCAGGAGGAGCCCCTGCCGTACCTGGTGTACCAGCCGCTGCCCTGGCAGATCCAGTGCGTGACGCAGAGCCGCCGCACCAGCCGGGACAGCGAGGTGAGGGCTGGCTGGCGTGCGGGAGGGCAGCCGAGGGGCTGGGTGGGGAACGGGCAGTGCCTGGTGTAGAAGGAGCAGCTGCATCTGTCCACCTCTGCTTGGAGCAGAAGGCTTGGGCAAGGGGGGAGAGATCCTTTTCTTTCTCTGGAAAGACAGAAAATGGTGTAAGGCCAAGGTGCAGGATAAGCTGAAAAATGTAGGAGAGGTATTGGTAGACAAATGTAAACTTATTTTTAGGAATTAAAATAATCCTCTAGCATATCTGATGTCTCAGGAGCTGCAGTGTCACGGTAGGTGCTGGGGTTGAGGAGACACGCAGCGAGGCAGGTTCCATGCTGATGTGAAAGGCAGGTCTGCGAGGCTAGCCTGTGCCAACGGACGCCTGAGATGCTGCCAGCACATCTCTCAGATGGGATTTGTGAGACAAAACTCTTTTTCTGCTCCTCCCTGGAGGACTGCTCACAAATGCAAATTAATTAATCAGCTCTCTGTAGTGCTGTTTAAGGGAACAACAGGAGGTATTTTCAAGTTTCCCAAAGGGAAGGGATAGTGGAAAGCATGGTCAGGCTAGCCCTGTCCTGTTTGGAGCTTCCCAGCTGCCCCGAAAGGGACTGTTCTCCCCACCTGTGCCTGATACATAACCAACTCTCTTCTACTCTTGTTCTCTGCCTTTCTAGAGAGGTAGAAGCTCTCGGCACAACAGCATCTACTCAAATTCTGGAGAGAAAGGTGAGTATGGAGCGGGCAGGGAGGCAGCCCTGCTGGAGTACTCTGGGAAACTCCTGGTTGTGACTGTGGGATGCACCAGAACAGCAGGCATGGCATTTCCCCCCCTCTTTGCTCTTGTCTCCACGCCTCTGCCCCTGTGCTGAAGCCAAGTGCTCAGCAAAGAGGATTGGCGCCCTTCTATTCTCGGTGTGCTCGGGGCAATCGGATCAGGGCAGCTCCAGTGATGCTCTGGCAGCTAGGAGGCTTGCAGGGGGCTGCGCTGGGACGGTGTGGGACCCCCTCCGTGCAGCAGGAGCCCTGCCCAGCCCAGCTACTGCTCTGGGGCAGGTGAAGGACCCCAGGGCTGACAGTGACACTTGTGTTGTTGCAGCGGTGGGGGGTTATTGATGGGGCTGGCCATGGAAATGGTATTCCTGCGGGGGCCGCTGGCAGCCCGCACGGCCGGGGGCTCCTTCCTGCAGACATACAGCGGGACATGCACCAGGGGCTCCCCAGCTGCTGGTGTGGGATTTTTCCAGCAGGCAGGATTTACAGCTGATGGTGTGTCCTGTTAAGTGGGGCAGGAAGGAGCAGATTCCCAACGTGGACTCTTTATGTCTCTTTTTACTGTGGCAATTTCTTTTAGGATGTGAGTAAAGGCGTGTGCAGGTGCCAGCGGTGAGTTTACACAGCAGCATCTGGCACGGGGCTGCTGATGGCTGCTCGGGGTAACACGCTCCCCTAAAGGAGCCCTGCTGCGGGGCTTTGATTCCGCTCCTGCTGCGTTTCCCAACACTTCCCTAATGCCACGTTAGGGCTGGGGGGGAGGGCTCCCATTTGTCAGCGTGGGAGCTTTATTGCTGTGCAGGGCCGGGCTTTTTTCCTAATCTTATTTGTGTGTGTGAAAGCAAGTATCATACTCAGTGATTAAATGTGGGGAAGCAGAGGTCTTCGGGGAGTGAAGTGTGTAAATAGAGGGCTTAGTGCTGCTGGGGAGGCTGGGCTTTTGCGTGCCTCCTCTGCCATGTGGATGCACCCCATGAGCTGGTGCAGCCATGGTTTCATGCTGTGGGCTCTCCAGCCTCTAACAGAGTGAAGCCCCCCCATCTGTGGGTGCTCTGTGGGGTGCATGGGGGCTGGTCTGACCCCATGGGGGCCATGCCAGAGCCCTGCCCAGCTGCATGGACCCTGCTCAGGGCCACCAGCAGTGCCTGCACTCACGGTGATGCTCGGTTTCATCCTAGGCAATGTGACCCCTGATGCCAGCAGTGAGAACAAGTTCTTCAGTGACCCTTCGGAGAAGGCAGCTGTCACCATCCAGACCCACTTCAGGAGATACCAGCAGCAGAAGCAGGAGGAGAAGTAGAGGCGCTGGCCACCCGTGCCCTGCACTGTCCCTCATTTTTGTGTGTCCTGAATCCCAGAGACACTTGCAGCCATGGTGACTGTGACCCTGCTCCCCAATCCGTAGCTCCTGGTGGTAGATACTCTGCTGTTCGTGTTGGTCGCTGCTCAGAGCGAGATCTCTTTCCTTGTCCGCCCTTCCCCAGACAGCACTGCCTTGTGGGCTGGGGTACCACTGGCTGTTCAGTGGGACCTGAGCTGCACCCAGGGGCTGGCACAGCATTGACCATCCTTTCCTTGGTGGCAGCACCCCCAGCTGGGTGGTGGCTGGCCATGGGGCCGCAGCAGGTTTAGGACCCACAGCTGTGGTGGTGCCTCCTGCAGCTGATGGCAATTGTGGCTGGTGACTGCCCAGCTGTGGCTCGCTTTGGCCATTATTAGCCCTGTGCTGAGCCTCCATCTTCAGTCTGCTCCTGGAGCTGGGGTGGAACACAGCCTCTGTCCCCTGCTCCAGGCCCTGGCTCGCAGAGCTGCTGGGCACAGTGTCCAGGAGCTGGCCCCAGCAGGATGTCACCCTGGGGTGTGCTGGAGGGAGCAGGAGCTGAGCCACATGCTGGCTGTGAGCTGATCTTGCTTTTCTTAGGGCACCCCAACCAGTTCCCCTGGTTTCAGAGCAGGGGTGGGGGGTGGAACTTTGTCTCCTGCATGTGCTGAGGTTGAATCTGCTCCCTGCAGGGATGGGCTTGTTCCTGAGACAGTCCTCTGGCATTTGGGTTAGTGCCCACTTCCACCCAGCCACCCTGTTTGGGTTTTTTGTGCCAGCAAAGCAGAGCTGAGACCTGCTGCTGGGCTGGCAGGGACAGGACCCCGGGGTTAGCGTGGGTTTTAGCACCCCTTCTTGAGTGCTGGCTTTTGGGGGGTGCAGATGTTGAAAAAGAAGGAATGTGAAAGCGTGGGGGGGTTTGCTGGGAGCAGCTGGTGAGGAGGTGGGGTGCTGTGGCACAGGGGGGTGCTTGGAGGGAAGGAGCAGGGCATGGAGAAGACGCTGGTGGCAAAAATGGTGCTGCTCTGATGGCTTGAGCACGGTGTCCCCTGCCACTTTGCTGGGTCTGGCGCTGGGTTTTCTGAGCAGAACAACCACTGAGCTGTGCCCCTGGAGCCCTGGCAGCCTGCAGGCTGCCCTTTCTGTCCTCTCCAGCCACAAATGTCCCCACCCCTTTGCACAAGGGCTCCAGTCCCCAGCTGCCCCTGCTTGTCTTCAGCCTTTAAGTGCTGATGTTTGGTGTTGGCTTCTGTGTTGGTGCCTGCCGCTTGGGTTGGCATCCCATGGTGCTCACAGCTCTTCCTGAGGAGAGCCTGGCTGGTGCTGAGTGCTGGAAACTTGGGCTGGCTTCATAATGTGTGCAAAGGCAGGGATGGGAACTGCTGGGGAAGGTAAGGTAGAAAATTCTTGCTAAGATGTAGAAGGAAACCTGTACTAGCCCATGACAATAAAGATGTATTGATCTCCATTAATGTGCTCTTTTTATCTTGTTAATGCACTTGCTCCCGCAGCTGAGGACACTTGCCTCTTGTGTTTGAAGGTGGGGATTGGCACTTTGGAGGCGCTGCATGGTTGCCTACCTGTGGCACTGCCCTGAGAGGGGGGTGGGCACTGGCTTCTCTTTAAAGTCTGTACCACGGAAATGTTTTGATGTCTAAGGTGCACTGAGCTGTTTTTGAAATGATAATTATAAAAATGCTGAAGAAATTTGAGTTTTTAGAGGGTTCACTCGGTTGAAGGCAAATGCTAACCAGGGTAAGGGAGACCTGCTTTCAGATGAGCTGCTGCAGGCTGTGATGTGTGGCCACTGCTAGGTGGCCTCTCCCTGGAGCGGTGAGAGGGTCCTCAGCCATCGGTGGGTGGCAGCAGGAGGGCACGAGGGGACACGTGGCCAGGAGGGTCCCAGGACTCTGGATGGCGTGGCAGGCTATGCTCTGCTGTGTACAGAGATACGCAATATCTACTCTCTCCGCTATGTTTCAAGAGATGCAATATGGAATGTATCCAAGGCAGTAATAGCCATGGTGGGTTATAGAGTGAGTGCTGTTGTGTAATGTCTTCTCTGGAAATCCCTGTGCTATGTTCACAACATCTCTTACAGAACATGGGACACAGCAGGGCTGGCCAGGTTCGGTGCTGTATGGCACACTGTGCTGTGTGACACGGACATGCCATATCCCATGCTGTTGAGATGTTAACTGCTCTAACTGCTCTTATTGCTATGTGACATGCTCTGCCCCAGCCCCTGGCTGTATTATGTGCTGTGTCCATGCTGTGCTATTTTATGTGCCATGGCCCATCCTATTGCGATGTAGTGTGCTGTGTCCCATCCTCTTGCCCTGTTAATCACTGTATCCATGCTGTGCTATTTTACATGCCATAACCTATCCTAATGCTATGTACCATCCCCAGCTGCCATCCTCTTGCTATGTAACATCCCATGTGCCATCCTCTAGTGATGTAACATCCCTGTGTGCCATCCTATAGCTACGTAGTACTTGCTGTATCCACACTGTGCTATTTTTTTATGCCATACCCTAGCCTATAGCTATGTAACATGCTTGTGTTCCATCCTCTTGCTCTGTAACTTCCCCATGTGCTGCCCTATAGCTATGTAACATCCTCTGCACCACCCTATATATGTAACATGCCCGTGTGCCGTCCTCTTGCTATGTATTACTCACTGTGTGCATGCTGTGCTATTTTAAATGCCCTACCCTATTCTATAGCTCTGTGATGTCCCCATGTGCCATTTTCTTGCTATGTAACATCCCCTGTGCTGCCCTATTGCTCTGTATTGTTTGCTGTATCCATGCTGGGCTATTTACTGTGTAATACCCTATACTATTGCTCAGGAACATATCCTTTCCCCTTGTTTTGATATGTTGTGTGCCCTATGGCTGTGATGCTATATGATGGGCTGTATCTGGTGCTATGGCTGTGTTACCCACTGTACCCTGATCTTGGTACCAGTTTATCTACCGTACCCTAGGGCCATGGTATGTGCAGTACAAAAGCCTCTGCTGTGTGCTCTATCACAGGCTATGATATGCAAATTTGGAAAAGTGTGTAAGTAGTAAAATAAGCATGTCACATGCACCTCCTCCTACAATTTAAGTTCCTAGGTCTATGGGACATTCTATTATGCTACTGTCTTATGGACTGTATATTCCTGCCCATGATTTACCTGAGGTCCTGCTTAGAAATCACGCAAATCTTTGACAAAGAATCCTTGGAATTCCCCCTCAGGAATCTTGTGAATTGCAGTGACTTCCTACTAAGGAAAACTGGGAATTATTATAAATTTGCACTGCTGCTTCACTTCACTCAGCAACTTTGCAGTGGAGCTTCAACCTCGCTCCAGGAATGAGTGGTGGACCATCTCCTGTCTGCGTGCCTCTGCTTAGCTTCACCATACTCCATCACCCTCCAGCACCATCAGTGCCTCATGCTGCATTTGTGCAGGGTCCTGGAGCTGCAGTGCCCCTACCCCACGCTGCCATTCTCTGCCAGGGCCATCCTGCAGCAGCGCACTCCTCCTGCCACACGCGTGTCCTTGTCCAGCGCAGTGTTCCATTGCATGGGGTGGGAGGTGGATGGCACTTTGGCACAGCGGGTGTAAGGGTCCTGGTCCCTGCTCCCCTCCCTTGCCCTCCCTCTCTCCATCCTTTGCTGAGGTCCTGCTCCTGCCCTGCGCACTGAGCACACGCCCGCGTATAAACATAACCTTTATTGCACACAGCGCTGGGTTTCTTTTCATAGAAAAAGGTATTAACACATAAGCAATTGCAAATGGAAGCAACTCCTGTTGTTTTCAGAACAGTAAAATAGCATGCAATGTCTTGGAGATGTTCCTTTTTTTTTTTAAAACCACCGACAAGATCAGGGAGGAAAAAAAAAAAAAAAAAGTCGCTGAGTCTTTCCTTGTGCTCCTTTCAAAATGATGTGAAATATATAGAATGTTTACATCTATCTTATATTTTTAAATCTGTAACATCAAATTCTTTGTGCCCTGGTTTCTTTTTTCTGTTTGGAGAAGAAGAAAATAGCTTTATTTATACAAAAGAGTTTGTTATGTACAAGTTTGTTAATTAAATATAAATGGAAACAAGCAGTGTCCGTGGGGGGGAGGGGGTCTCTGGTGGGTGCCCTACACCAGCGTGTAGGACTTGGAGTAGGCTCCAGCTCCCTGTTTTTGAGACCTGCCCACACCCGACGTGCTCATTTCTAGGAGTGAGTCCCTGGAGCCCCCCACTTTGGAGTGCACTGGCCCCCGCGCCTCGGTGGCACCAGTGGCGGAGGTGGTGG
>NW_010122951.1:0-2413 GCF_000699245.1 Pterocles gutturalis
GGTGGCTCGGGGCTGGGGGCCTGCCGCCCCCCGCTTGGCGTGTCTGCGGGGGCAGCTGGTGGGTTGGAGGGCGTCTGGAGCAAGGGGGTGTTGGGAGGGGGAGGACCGTTTATTAGCGTTCATTAAGAAAACACTGGGTCGTGTGCTTTCTCCCTGCGACCTTGCATCGGCACGTGGTGACTTCTCAGTGGTCCTTTCTCTCTTTGCTGCTTTTCCACTGGGAAGTAGAGTGAGCTGCTACACTTTATGGTCTGTATCAGGTTTGAGAAGGTGTGTTTTTATAAAGCTGTAGAGCCACCTCTTCACATCTCCTGTAGACTTCCTGTAAAAACATCATTTAAGTAGCTGTGGTCTTGAATGTATCTAGAAAGCTTTAGCAAATGCTTCATTGCTACTAGCTAATTTGCAGTGCTCTGGGTTACATCGCAGCTGCAGTATATGCTGTGGTAGCATACAGAAGTGTTTGATTTATGAAAAAAATCCTGCTTTGGATTACTTTTCTCAACAGATGTTTTAGCATAGATACAACTTATTGTGCTCAGCATAATCCATAGTAAATTAACTTCATGTAGTAGAGGCAGTAACAGAAGACCGAAGTTTGACTGGTGTAATTGCTGCTACTGACATAAGCTTGTTGCATATGTGTAGCTTAAATAGTGGATGCTGAGTATTTCCTCAAGGGGCCTCCTTTCCTGTAAAGATATGTTGAATTTTGTGTTTAGATCTTAGTTACCATTTTAAAACACTGGAGTTGATTGGTCCTGCTTTTAACATACTTAGTTTATAGATATGAGGCATATGTAGTGCAGTAGGGATACATGATTGCAGGTGTATGAACATATATTGTATATGTCCCATTAATACATATATTTTCTATATAGATATATATGTCAACATTTTAATTATGGCACCATAGTGTTTAAATGATGGAAGGGAATGAACTTCAGAGTTTGAGTAAAATTTGACTTTTAGCTGTTACAATACTTAAATATTTAATCACCTGATTCTACTAGGGCATGTTTTAATTGCATATGCTTTGAAATCCAAAGAGAACCGTGTAGGGTTTTTTCTGATTTCTTTTGTTCTTTTTTTTTTTTTTTTTTTCATTTCTGCAGAGGTTAGAATATTTAATCAAAACATCTCGAGGGACCCCTGTAATTTGTAGGAATATATGGGTGCTGTCGTCTAAATCTGTATTTGAAGCTACTTTTGGAAAGTTGCAAGCAAATGCAGCTTTTCCTCTCAGTGTAGGTCCTTATTTAAATAAACCGAGTGCTTGTTTTAGTTGCCTGATGGGGTTGAAAAATCAGGTCAAATTTCCTTTGCTAGTGGCTGGCAGTATGGACAAATAATCTTTGTGTGTGATTCCATGACGTAAGCAAAGTGAAAAGACAATAGTCTATACTTTCATTCTGTTTGGAAGCTATATTCTCCAGTTCCAAAGCAACAGGAAAATGAAGTGTTCATTTTCTTTTGCATCAAGAGGCTTATAAATCAAGTCATCAGAGCAATTTGCTGGCAATGCTCTGCCAAGTTGGGACTGCCAGGGCTCATCTATCTAACTGCAATGCCAGTTATGCTCACAACTTTAAACTCTGCAGGAGTATCTTAATACTATGTAAGGCCATGGTGTTTTAGATTGTTCATCAGAGGCATTAAGGACTTTTCACTTTTTATACTTGGAAGGATTCCTGTAATGGCAAAGCCTGCTATTTAAAACCCAAATGTTCTGGAGAGAGAGCTTCTGTAGTTCTTACTTGTGTTAATTAGAGGTAAGGGTAAACACGATTTTTAAAATCTTTGAATAGTAATAACAGAATATAACCTTGGTTTTCTGCTTTGTGGTAGATCAGTTCTCTGTACTAGTTTTACCTGTAATTTAGTAGTATGAGTGATACACAGTGATACTGGTCAACACCCCATGACCAAGGCTCAGCCCACTCCTGGCTAATGGTCCCGGAGCAGGGAGAGTCTCAAAACTGCACTCCTGAGTGGAGTTAAGAACCTGAGTGTCCCAGACTGAGAGCTGTCTGAGGGAGGGAGACAACACTAGGAGTGGGACCACTCAGAGCGAGATAACCCAGAGCAAGAGAGCTGACCCAGAGCAAAAAGGGACAAGCTTCCGGAGAGCCCTTGCCTATATACCGGGCATGATGTGCATGATATGGAATAGGCTGTTGGCCACTTTGGGTCTTAAACCTAAGGCTAAGATCAAATCCTAGGCTAGTCATTTGGGCTGTGTTCCCTTCCTGCTTCAGCCCCTGCAGACGCTAGCACAGTGGAGAAGCTGAAAAGACCTTGAATGTCCTGGCAACAACTATAAACGTCACTATTATCTGGCTTCTTCTCAGCACAAATCCAAGACAGCCTCTTACTAGCTATTGTGAGGAATCATAGAATCATTAAGGTTGGA
>NW_010122952.1:0-79347 GCF_000699245.1 Pterocles gutturalis
AAATAAATCTTTCATCATGAGTGTTTTATAGATATGTTCATTAATTAAAATTGCTGGAAAAAAAATATCTGATTGGTAGAAGACCCAGATGGCAGTATTTATTATTTAATATAAATGTAAATCAACTGCATTTATCATGACTAATTTGGGAAAGTATTTTAATCTTGCAGTAGATGTTAGAATATTAAGCTCAGGAATAGATGGATCAGGAAGGAATATCACATCAAGTAGCAGTGTCCAAAATGGCTTCTGTCTACATAAATTATACTTTTATGAAGCTGTGGAGTTTTGGGTTGTTTTTTTCCCTTCAAACTGTTCATATCATACATGTTCGCATGTCCTTTTTTTATCTTTCTGGGAATAAATAGTAGAATTAGTAAGAAAACATACAGCACATGCCCACCACTGAAACTTTAAAGAGATTAGATTTTTTTAAATAAATCATGTGAAAGGGTTATTTCTATTAGCTTCCTAATTGGTTTGGTATGAAAGAAAACTCTCACATTTTCTTCAAAAATGAGGGGAAAATTCTATGCTAGCACTAAACATCAAATGTCAGCTTAATAAAGACTGTTTAAAATGGTGACATTAGTGGTCATCAGGATTGTAATCTTGTTTCGACCTCAACAATGAGGTGGTGTTATATGTCTCTATTCACAGTTTTCAATAAAAGGAGGAAAACATGAACACACAGAGGCATACAAACACACAAACAGAAAACCTGTTCTTTAAAATACACTGAATAACAATGGAAGCACATAAAATTGCACTGAAAAATGATGTTGTGATCTTGTTCATCCAAATCCATGCTATGTTAATTTAGCTTTTTAAAAAAAATCCCATATAAACTTTCACACTATTATGTTCTAGATAAAATGAAATAATCTCATTATTTATTCAATTCAGACTCCCTCCAAAAAAAAAGTTGTGAAATTATCTTTCACAAAGTAGAGAAGCAGTCCTTTAAACTCATCAAATTCATTAAAACATTACTAATTATTTTGCATTAATACTTGACAACATATTAGTTACCATAACAAATAGTGATAATACTGGGAATAGCATCACAAAGTCTGGAATATTTAAAACGTGCCATCTTATGTAAAGAGAAAGTGGAGGATATTTAAGAAATTATCATTCATCTGGTCTAGCAGGAGGAAAAGAAAAAGGAGAAAAACCTTGACAAGTAGGTGGTGCTCCATCCATCTGAAGCCTTTCACCTAGTCGGCATGTCAGAATCTCATTACCAACCAACGTAAAGCCTGGTTGACACTGGTATCTTATTATGTCTCCTGTTTGGAAAAACAAAACAAGACAAAACACAAACAAACAAAAGAAACATTAAACAGCAATTAACTGGGACTGTTTGCTTTGAAAACATTATTGATTAATGAAGTTTATTGTGGATATATATAATGGACTAAATGACCTCTGGCATAAACAACTTTGATTAGTCTTTGAAATGTGGCAAATGGGCATTGTGTTGCACAGTACGCTGCATCTGTCACTGCTTTCCACCACATTATTAGTCGGATAGTTTGCTATTTTGTCTGGGTTTGACTGATGCAGTGTGAACTATGTGTCCACAAAGCTTTAAGTAATATTATTTATTGAATAACCAATATGGAATTAAATAAAGAGAGAAGATCAGTAACCCATACAATCATGAGGGGAAAAAAATAGGAACTGGATTTAGTTGATGATATCTAAATTTGGCATGGTGAGAATAAGAAATTGTCACTAAAAATTCATATAGTTTTATGCAACAATAAAAGTAAAAAAGTGTATGTTCCAGCAGTTCTCTTTGGTCCAGATTACAGAGCAGAAAAAAAACCAAACAAAAGAGTCTTTCCTTTTTGTTACCAGTAGAGCTAATTGGTGCATATCAAATTTATTTTTCTTTGACGTTATGTGAACAAAACTAGCTGGTCAGACATATGATCATGTCAGTCATATTTCTTTGAACAATAGGTGGCTAAGTAACGTTACTAACATGTCTTAGAAGGTCAGAATGTCATCCCCTTCTCAGATCCTCCTGGTTTTTACAAATTCAGGTCGCAGAACCTTAATTCTGGTACAGAATTTGCTACAATCTGGTACATTGTCTACATGGTTTTTTGTGGGTTTTGTTTGTTTGTTTCAGTATAAGAGAATGTTTTATATTAAATGTACATATATATAATGTATTTTAAAATGAAGTTAATTAGAAAGAAGTTACTGCGTTACTTATATGTGATCTCTGAAAGAGATAGGATTGAGGAAGTACAAGGAAGAGGAATGGCTTCTTAAAAATTTTATTTTCAAATATAAATCTAACATATCACAGGCATGATTTGCATCCTGAAAAGCAAGAAATTTCTACACACAGCAGTCCTTTTTTTTTTTTGAAACAAATGTTGCTTTTATTTTCTCTTGTATTACCTATTTCGAATTCATCATCCTCTGCTAGAATTTCAGCATTTGGTATATTTGTTGGAGGCTGGCAGACCCGGAGCTGATAAGCTATAAACAGGAAAAAAAAGCACAGTTGACATTCCCACACTTAGACAGTTAATACCCACACTACCAAGATAAAAAAAAAAAAAAAATATAATCCACTGATTTACTTTGAAACTTGCAAGAGAATCAAAGGAAAGGAAACATATGAATTTCAGAATTAACGAAAAATTGGAAGTTACATCTGTGCTCTTAATTAGTTTTTTAATTTCAGTGGCAAAACCCTCTTCATAACTAACCTAAGAAGCTTAGAAGTGGCTGCAAACTTTCTCACTTAAGTGATCTCATCTGAAAAGCAAGTACTGTGCAATCGTCGCTTGGTTTGTTTTTTTTTTTTTTATAATACAGTTTTACTGCTGAACTCTTCCACTTTGGAAACTTTGCTTTAGAATCCAAAAGATTCTACCCAGAGGCAGCATAACTGATGGACAGAAGCATTTTGAATGTGGAATTTCCCCGTAAATAAATAGTTGTGGAGCATATTTCACTTGCAGATAGGGTCAGGGAATAATTCTGCTTTCAAACTTCTCATTTGAAGTCTCATATGAAATAATTTTCAGATTTTTAACATATGCATGCAACAGCAGGCAAAATAATTAGGTGAAACAAAGATAAAAAAGATAAGTAGGGAGAATATGCAGAAGCTGTTTGTTTGTTGGTTTGTGGTTGTGTTTGGTTTTTTTGTTTTTTTTGTTTTTGTTTTTTTTAACAGAGAACTTATGACGATGGGCCTGTGTTTAGCCATAGACAAAATTCCCTTCAGTCTGAATGCAATTAGGACAGAAATCTGGCCAAAGAAATCACACTGAAGTATTTATACCAACAGTGTAGTCTTCTGCATCTTAAGGTGTACTCAGGTTGATCAATGAGTCAAGTAAGCCTGGTTTTCACTGATATTACATTTCCATATAGCATTGTTTTATAGCATCTCTCATTACCAAGGAAACATCACCTACTTATGGAAGATGATGATTCAGCTTCAGTTATACACATCTTTGTTGCCTCCTGTGCTTGGATCCTTTAGTAAATGAATTAGTCAAACTTTCGTCAATCACAAAATTTATATTTTATCCAGGTAAGATCTTTTGTTGCTACTGAGTCACCCATATTTGAAATCTTCCTATTCCACTGCTTTTTGTCAATCATACAATGAAGAGCCAATCAAATCAGTGAGTCAAAAAGCTAACAACCTGCCTTAGGACAAAGTAATTTGAAATAAAACACATCAAGCAAACATGGAACAGCTGTGCTATTTGCATTCAAAAAGTAATAAAAAAATCACCACAATATAATTAAAAATTGATTCCATCAACAATTGATACAATTCATCTCGAATGTCTCTCATTTAAGAGTATCATTCATTTTAATTCTCAAATTATCTATTATACATAAATTTGACTCCTCTCACTGCCTTGCCTTTATGGCTGTAAATTTTATGTAGATGACAAGAAGGATCACAGACTCAAGGATACTGAGAAATTTATTTATCTTGACAACATCAATCCAAAAAGTGTTTTAAGTTTCTTCATGAATAAACTTTTGTGCTGCTCAGTTTGCATCTTTATTACGCAGTAGAGTCCACACTTATGGAATGACAATTTCCATAATGACAACAGAAACAAGTACAAGTAGGTCAAGTTCTCTAGAGACCTTTTATTTTTACATGTATTTGCTCCTATACCGATATATT
The DNA here is from genome assembly GCF_000699245.1 of Pterocles gutturalis. Lineage (NCBI taxonomy): Eukaryota > Metazoa > Chordata > Aves > Pterocliformes > Pteroclidae > Pterocles > Pterocles gutturalis. Next base: position 4,187 of record NW_010122952.1, read on the forward strand.
CATATATATCAATTCATATGTTGATGAACACAAAGGGTCAGTTTGTCCTTCACAAACTGCTACATGCTATTTAGATACATAGATTTGGAATGATAATTCTGACCCCTGCCTGCCCAATCTTACTGGAGTCTATACTCCACAACCAATCCAAGTGTTGCTGCTGTTTTTTTCATTGTGGGATTTAGGTCTTTTTTGTTTTCCTTTGTTTTGTTTAGACGAAAGTTCCTTTAATCCCCACAGTTCTGTCTATCTTTATTCACCTTGGTCTTTACTAAGTCAAAAAGAGAGCCTTCCAGTCCCAAAATCTGATCAGGATCTAGAAAATAGTGTGTCCATGTTTCCTGGAATAGTCAATCCAACAGACATTCACAAAGCACCTAAAATCATTCTTGCTTATTAATCTGTTTCCTTGTAATGATGGTAATGCAAGAGAATACTTGGCCACAGAAGGTCTGAATGACTATAAAAAGAGGTAGAATTTGGTGCATTAATACTTCTGTATTTTCTTTCAGTCAATATTTAATTCAAGGGCAGTTTAACTACACAGTATAGTTCACTATCATTGACATCTCTAGAACAACAGTACTTTCTTCAAAATATTCAGTTAACGACCCCCACAAACATTTCAGTTACAAAGGAATTTTAGAAGCATTGTAAGCAGTGAGAAGATGAGCATCTTGAACCACAGGATCTTGATGCTACTTTCTTTGCTCCTGTCCCTTCCCAGTGCATTCTTCTTTTGCTTGACTGCTAGTAAATTTAGTATCTGGTCAAGAAAATAGCTTGTTTTCCTCACTCATATTAGTCTTTCATAGGTTGCATTATCCTAGTGGTGGCCAGTCATACTGTCATACTAATAATAGCAATTAGTCTTAGAAAAGGTACTTAAAGTAATGTTTTCATTAGTTTTCTTCTTGCAGTAATCAGTAAAGACAGCGAAATACCGCAATTTGTCACACTTACCATGGTAACTAAGTACAAAGAAGCCACTGGTAGTAAAGTCACTGTGGAACTTGATCAGAATCTGATTGGAAGTGCTATAGACTGATTCCAATGCAGTGTTGCCACTAAATTGTCCAATTTGAGGAGAAGTTTGGTCTGGTCCATCCCTAAGAAATACAGACACAAAAAGATTTTTTGGTCCCAACAAATAATTTAATTCCTCCAAATTTTAATATAATGTAGTAAAATTTCTTTAGATTACTCTAAAAGGCTGAGTCATCGTGTCAGACAAAACAGACATTAGGGGCTGAAAGCCTTTTGAAATTCTTTATGAGTATTGTAGTATAGCAGGTAGTAGCTCAGAGGACCATCAACATTTATTAGAAAGTAACATTCAACCATCTTTTGGAATTGATATTTTTAAATAAAAACTGTGGCAAGCTCAAATGGCAAATGATTCATTTTGTGATTGTATTTTATCTTCCTGCCACAAACTCAGCTCATGTTTTCTTAGCTATTCTTTCAAATCTGGCTGTCAGAAAATACATAAACCTAATACTGATCATCTCCCCCAGTCTTTTGAACTTGGTAATTTCTAGGAAAATTAACGGATGAATACTATTTAATTTTTAAAATACAATGAGTGAATATTGGCTTCACTAAAAATAAACCCAAAATGCTTATACTCTACTGAATACAAGATTCCTCTCTAAAACTGCATTTTTAAAAGCAGGTTTTATTTATAATGATAATTTTAAGGATGCTACTTTTAGCAATTCTCTAATGTCAGAATTTTTTAACCTAGTTTTTGCCTCCTCACAATTAAATGTTATAATGCTATAATTTATAATTTATAGTACATATGGACACATAAGAATTCATTTAAAGTTTGTTTTTATGACTAGTTTAGAGTTTTTTGAATCAATTTCTTCCTGAGAGGGATGTGCCATGCATTTTATATAAACAGTTGTCTTTTTGGCTCAGGTAAATATTCATATCAATGCTGACAGTTTTAACAAAACTAAGCATGACATGCACTTGACTAATTTCTTAAATCCTTGTTCACATACATTGATCCATCTTTTTTCGTACTATTTATTATGATGTAGACAATGCATGTACTGCTGGTAAGATCACTGCTACCTTATAGAAGAATTAAATACTAATTTCAATAGAAAAAAATCAATCAAAGTTAACACTAAACAGTAGCCAAACTATACAGAGGATAAAATCACGACGCAAGGGCATTAAATTTTTCTACTTCCTTCCTTCCAGATAAGAGCTGATAAACATTTCAAGTTTATGTTTTCTAATTGTTATCTGCTTAAGATACTTTAACTGAAAATAATTTCAAAATAAAATTGTGTATATTTTTTGTTTTTAAAATTTTGCAGTAATACATTTGTCCAAATTCTCACACAGTGCCCCTTCCCCTTCTGTTTTATCAGGGAAATAGTATGATTTTAAGAAGCATTTGTATTGTGAATAACATGCATTTTTTTCCATTGGAAACGGCTACTATCAAGATTTCTGACCAGTTCTATAAATAAGTAATATCCCAGTAGTTGCATAAGCTATTTAATTATTATTATATCATTATATAATTAAATATAATTATATATCATGTATATAATACAGCTTATACAGGTATATAAATCATACATAAGTAACAACACACATGATATATACATGGATAGCATAATAAATACTTTAGGCTACTATCAAGATTTCTGACCAGTTCTATAAATAAGTAATATCCCAGTAGTTGCATAAGCTATTTAATTATTATTATATCATTATATAATTAAATATAATTATATATCATGTATATAATACAGCTTATACAGGTATATAAATCATACATAAGTAACAACACACATGATATATACATGGATAGCATAATAAATACTTTAATTCCAGAGCATTCTCCTAAAAATGTTGTTAATCTAAGTAGGATACAAAACACCTAAAAAATACCAGCAAAGAACACATAATGAAATAAAACTGAGGTTTTACTTTTGTCTTAGTATATACAATTACTTTTACTGTAAGAACTAAGCTTGTAATGCAAACAGAAGTACAAGTGAAAGCACATGAAATCACTTCATAGAAAAGAAGAGCCAAATGGAAGAAGCACTAGAAGTGGACAGCAGTGTTCTAGTTGTTGTGAGATGAAATAAATAAAAGATGTCTGTGTGCACACAAAAGAAAAGGAAAGATTATGAAGGTCAGCCTAAATTTGATACACAAAACAAGTGGTGAAGAATTAAGGGGATTCAAAATTATCTGAGTTGTATCAGGGCAATAGTCTGGGTACCTATTCTGATCAAATTCCGGTTAGACTTTAAGGCAAAGCAATCACAGAATCACAGAATGTTAGAGATTGGAAGGGACCTCGAAAGATCATCTAGTCCAATCCCCCTGCCGGAGCAGGAACACCTAGATCAGATCACACAGGAACGCATCCAGGCGGGCTTTGAATGTCTCCAGAGAAGGAGACTCCACGCCCTCTCTGTGCAGCCTGTTCCAGTGCTCTGTCACCCTCACCGTGAAGAAGTTTTTTCTCATATTCAAGTGGAACCTCCTGTGTTCCAGCTTGAACCCATTGCCCCTTGTCCAGTATCTGGAATGCAGGACATGACAGTTTGTAGTACACAAGATGAAAAAAAACCCCAGGACCTACAGAAATTATCATAAGAGTGTATAGAGAACTGTTTAATGTTTAGGAAAATAGGAAAGAAATCCTGAGTTATATGAATTTGCAAGAATACAAATTACATTTCTGTGCAACAGGAACATAAAATTAATAATTACTATTCCAAATGGCCTCACATTATTTTGCATTACTCAAACTACAAGACTAACCTCTCAACCTGTGAATTTTCAATCTGCAGATGCAATAATCAGGGAATTTTAGGCAGATTTCCAAAAGGTCTTAGCCACTGCTGAAATGCCTAGGAGACTCACTGGTAACAGTTTCAAGATTACGACAGGAGCTGTTACACTTTGTTACACCCTCCTGCCTTTACCCACCTAGCAACTATGAAAGATGATGAATTAAGGTGTAGAGAGTATATAATTTGTTTACAGCTGTCATTAGCTCAACTTTTTCTCATAGCCAAACACAAATGGAGTCTCTCCTTTTATGTACTCTTAACAGTTTAAAAGAAGCCAACTTGGAAGAAATGAAGAAAGTGTGGTTGTACTTTCTTGCATTAACACGCTAAAAAATTGCAATACACACAGCTGCAACTGCCTATTATAACTCTTAAGTATTACTTCTCTTGGTTGTTAAGCTGTCAGAGCATATTTCTGAACAGTTTTCATTGAGAAACTGAGGCACACTACTATTGTTTTTGAATTCTTAAGACAAGGACTATGAAACTTCATGTCCAGTGCTATCTAAAGCTAACGGTACATTGGAAAACATGGATTAGCACAAGTCACTCATTTCCCCTAGACAGAACACCAGTGTCAAGGGAGACATCACAAATATACTCTTTAATTCATACTTTGTTGCATAGTGTCACATGAAGATTAAATAAATGCTAAAAGTGTTTTCTCACCAGACAGTTATGAAATCGTATATAGGCTCTGTTTGGAGAACTGTGAAATTGATGTAGATTCCATTCCCAGGTGGTACTCTTACAAGCCAGAAGCAGTCTTGAAAGTTTGGATACTCGTCAGGGTATCCTGGAGAGTATATGGTGCCATTCATCGCAGTTATATTTCCTCCACAGAGGGCTATAAAAAAGACATTTGTTTTTAAAAAATATGAGATGCTTCTTTCATTCTTCTTACATCATGTAAAAGGCACACTTTTAAACACATTTGGTACACTATAAATAGATTATGTAAAACCATTGCTGTGTGTAGAAAACAGATTTTACTGAGCTTTTTGCAAGTAGAAGTCTATTTTGATGTTATTGGTCAAATCTAAAAAGAAAAGAAAAAAATTCTGTTGTCATAAATACTATCAGAACTTTAATTGAAGTAATATTTAGAAACTGGATTAAAGTATTCCCTGTACAATTGAAAACCACTTTGTTATGGCTTTGTGTAAATGCCAGCTACAAATTATCAGTGAAACACATCAATTGCTTTAATTTATTGTCATAAGAACCAACAAAAAATTATCAGGTGAGAGAAGAGCTAGGCTAAGTTAATGGAGGATGGGTGGGGGGAAATTAGAAGGGAATTTGAAAAGGAAACTATTGTGTCCAACAGTATGAATAACAATTTTGCATTTCCTGAGACAATTCTGGTAGACAAAGTAAGAGTCCTTTCTGTAATTCGTGTTAACATGGACTGATTTTAGACATCATACAGTGCAAGACTGACCATAACAGCTTTTGGACTTTCATAACTCTGCTTTTCAGGAAAACTATTAGTCCAGACTACATTATTTTCTCCACAGAGGTTTCAGATGCATGTTGAATATGACAACATCCTGACATTAAAGAAGAGAAACTATGTTACAAAAGCTTAGTTGTAGAAAAGTGAGCAAAGCCTAAAACGGTATAATTCACTTTCTTTTTCATGCATTCTTCCCCACTCCACCCCAAAGGGTCTTATGTTACAGAAGCTTAGTTGTGGAAAAGTGAGCAAAGCCTAAAATGGTATAATTCACTTTATTTTTCACGCATTCTTCCCCACTCCACCCCAAAGGGTCAGGGAATGGTAACCCAGATTCCTTAAAATATCCTTAAGAACCTCTAACCAGAGAACAGGTTGTTGGAAATATAGGTTTGATACATAGAGATTACGCATTGTTTGTATTTAGGTAAAGCACGTGTAAGGTTTTATATAGATACTTTGCTGAACTGTAAGGTAAGGAGACCTTCCTAGTCACACCTCATACATTCAGACACAACAGCTGGTATACTGCTTTGTTTCAGCTTTAACTTCAAAGCCTCAAGGGTTTTTGAGCAGTGCAGACAGAATCGATTTTGCAGCAGGCTCTTAGGGGAGTGAAGGCATGGGCTGATTACCATCAGGCAAAGAGATTTCTTGGAAAAGGAGAGGGGACAGGCTCCAAAAGGATGGAAGTGACCAAGATGAGTTCAAAAGGGTCAGGGAATGTTAGATGGTGCTGAACATGGGTTAAAGGGATTTTAGGTGCATGAGGATGCAATGAGAAGAGAACAAAACTGTTTAAATAGGAACAGCATTTAGGCGTGTTTGATTCAAACTGTCTGCTCCAAGAAGTCTGAGGCATTAAACAAGCCCTAGTATATACTGCCTTACAATAAAGATAGTAAAGCAAATACAAATTTAGAACATACTGTACATTTCTGGCACTAGGCATATACAAAAAAAAGCCTGCTTCATTGTAATCCTTTTGAACACAAGGCCTTTATGTCAAATCAAACTAAGTACAACCAAGTAAAAGATACCTGATTATCTATTTCTTCCAACAATAAGAAAAAAAAAAAAACAACCTCAAAACATCATTAGCATGTAAAAATGTCAAAAACTCTTTACAAAAAATACCACAGTAAATATTTGCACAAAACGCCATGTAATTTGAGAAATTTCTCTGGGAGATGAGTAATGTTGTCAGTTTGCAATCATGCAGCACAGCACACATGTTAGATCTCCATCACCAATTAGGCTGATTTTTTCATCTGCATCTTTTCATATCACATTAAGTAGAAACAAAGAACTGCCAGCCACTGTTCAGGAACTTCATCTAAAGTGATACTCAGAACAGCAATGTGTTTTGGGCATCCTACAATTTACTAATTAAATTCTTGGTTCCAATAACATAATTCAGAGAAACAGAATCACTCCATTCAGTAAATTACTTGTCTTGATTCTGAGGCACAGAAAATACAGCTAGAACTATGCAATAGGGAAAAGCTAAGCTGTTTAGCAGTTAAGACATGAAGCATTACTTTTCCCTCGGGATCCAGAAAATGGGGGTTGAAACTTAATTGTGATGAATTAACTTCTTCTCCTTTCAAAAGACAGTGTAGGTGTCATCTCTCTCTTATATGATAAAGCTGCTTCTTCTGAATTCAGTATCAGATAAGTCTTAATTTAGCTACCACATCCCCCAGAAATGCCTGTGGCTCACTGAATCCAGAATGAATTTTGAGTAATGATTCTTCTAAATTAAGTATCTAAATTTAGGTAGATGATTCAGAATACAGGGCAAAAATCTAAAGAAGGTAGCTTATTATTTTTCCTTCCTTCCTTCCTTCCTTCCATCCATCCATCCGTCCCTTTTTTCAGGCATTACTCTTCTATTTGTTCAGTACTGAGGATCCCATTCTTTATGCGGAGCTTTTACCGTTCAGTACAGAGGGAAGTCAGGCCTTTACCTAAGGGCCTGAATACCGCTCCTGAAACTGTGGAGGGTCTTTATGGTTTATGTGGGCACTCAACACCTTGTAGAGATCTCATCTTTGTGGAAGCCTGTTTAGGCATATAAAGAACTTCACTGTCAGTAACTTAATTGCTAAATGTGCTTGGATCTTGTGGTCCCAGGATTGTAGGATTTTGGGATGCCAGTTTTGAATATGAAGTATCTTCACTATGTCTATGTTTTTCCAGGAACCTAACATTGCACTGTGATTGTTGACACAATTGTTGGTGTCTGGAGGTTCCAGAATAAAATAATTATTTCATATGGAAGTAAATTCAGTCCTCAGCTCCACAAATATAATTTTTGGTGCACAGATATTTCTCAAAGAGATTCTTGTGTCACCAAAACATCCATCCTTGTCTGTTTGAGAATCTGATGACAGTGGAAGACTGACTTTTGGCCTGCTGCTTAGGTACAGGCTCCTTTCAGCATAGCTAGGGGTAAGATAAACCCCTCTACAGAATCATCATACATATTCATTCTGTCGCCTTAAAATTTCAGCTATGTGCAAGACACAGTTCCTTGAATCTGCTTATCTGTTACAACCATATCTGTGTAAAAAAATGTGAAAGATGAAAAAAAAAAAACTTAAATTCTCATTCACAAAAAATACATGTAGAAAGGACTTCACACAACATCGACTGGAAGACAACTGTACTTTATGCCACCTTTGACATTCCTTTCTAACGCATAAGACAGAACGTAAGTGGCCAGAGTTGGGAAATTCAATTTTTTAATCCTTTTTTCTTGATTCAGTGCAGAGATTTTACTCTGTAGCACCACCTAGATTTAAAAGCAGCACAGATTTCCACACTTCAGACCTGAAGCTACCCTTCCAAAAATAAACTTGTTATCTCAGACAAGTTTTCCAAGATTTCCTATTTCCATGATACATTTCAGGTTGTCTGCAAAAATTTTCATGTGCAACATTGAATACTTCCTCTGCAAAGACCACAATATAAAAATACAGGTCTGCATCAACTGAAAAATAGAAATTATTTCAGTTAACAATCCTTAGGAAGACTTACAAATTGTGAAGGGTTCAGAGGTCACACAGAACATACCTTCACATCTGGGGAGAGGATGATTCCAGTTACGGCTGATGCCATGAAGACAAGTCAGAGCTGAATTTCCAATTAACGTGTAGCCAGGAAAACACTCAAATGAAATAGTTTGTCCCACAGTAAAGTCGTTCCCAATAACAAAACCATTACGAAATGGTCGAGGGTCAGGACAGCTTTGTAGCTGATATGCTGAAATAAATAAATAATAATAATTGGGGAAAAAAATAAGTAAAATACAAATTCTTACTACTTCAAAAATAAAAGCTTTCATTAGTATAAAATTAAAAATCATGGACATCCCATATGTCTTAAGTTCCATCACAGTGACGATCAAAATCATGGGTCTTATACTAGGAGACACACAGTGAAACATTCCCCTGGCAATTTTGGAAATATGCGTAAAAATTGATTTCCAATTCCAAACCTAATATGGAAAACATAATACTACAACCAAAGTTTAAATGATCTTATGTTCTTCTACACTTCGATAATTTGTGTGCGTGTGTGTATAAGCAAAAAAAACCCAAATATCCAACACCCTACCCTACAGGTTTTTGGAGGAGAGTCCACGAAGTCAAAAACAAGACTAGCCTTTAAATTTTGTCTTTTAATTTTAGTAAGTACAGGAGTACTGCACTACAGAAGAGAGTAGAAAGGAATTTATGTTTTCTCCACTTAGATCTTCAAAAAGGTGGGCCGCTGACTGGCTCTTTAAGACCACAAATTGTTTCCAAGTGCACCCATAAGTACACTCTAATCAAAATGGATCCAAGCTGCTGACAATGAAAATTGAAAAGGCTGTAGAAGAGCATCTAAACTAGAAACATGGGAAAAACTACCAGGTACAGAAGACTGATGTGATGCTAGCAGCCGATGCACATCCAAAAAAAGTGCAGGATAATGACAAACAGCAGAATTACAATAAATAGGAAAAGCAAATGAGGTAGCCTACACTGCATGTTGAGTGATGCGTACAGTGTTAAGGAACAGAACAAGGGACAAACTAAGCCCATTCACACTCACATAGGAGTGTAAAACACAGGAGGTGGGATCTAGCATGCTTGAACCACCAAGAGCCCTGACGTGATCAGCATGGCATAGAGCAGCAGGATGCAGTGTTGCCAGGTGACTATCTTTACAAGACTGAGAGGGCAGAGACTTCCAGGTGGGTGAGCAGTGCTGCTGTTTAGAAATTATATTAAGTGCCATAGAAGAGAAATATTGTCAGAAAAAAAAAAAAAAAAAAAAAAAGAAAAAAAAAAAAAGAAGCACCATAGAATGATCACAGGAGGAGATTAAAACTTCAGAAATATAAGTCAGCTTCTTTTACAAATGTCTGAAAAGGAAAATGATAGCGAATAGGAAATGTTAAGCAAAACTAGAGAAGCTGCACAAATATGACAAGTAGTAGTAATGGAGTACTCAAATATCCACCTCACCAGGATGCCTTGAAGAAATAAAATTCTGAATGCAGGAAATAACTGTTCCCAAGAACAAGTAGTTTGAGAGCCCACAAGAAACTATGTTATGTTAGTCTTTTACCAACTTGGTAGTCAAGCCTTAGTTTGAGAACTATTAATGGGAGAGCTGCTCCATAATAGCAGTCATAATGCTGTTTCATTGTACAGGGAAGGAGCAAGTGAAATAAACCCAGCACAGGGATATTAAATTTTCTGGAAAAGAAATTATACAAAAATGAGGTAATGCAGATTGGAATCTCCTAATTGGCACTACTTTAAAAGACCAGGTAAAACATGTTCTACAATTCAGAATGAAAAAGAACATTGAAGTGTTTCAGAAAAATGCCTCTGTAGCTCAGTAGGAAAGTTAAAGAAGCTAATGTAGGGAGCATTTAAATACTGAAAGTCTGCCTTTCCAAAAAGTGATAAAACATAGCAGGTCAAATTTAAATAGAATATAAAGAGAGCAAAAATCATCTGAGAAATGTCTTGCAGAAGATGTGTCAGCTGATCATAAAAAAATATTTGACAACGTCAGAAGCAAGAAGTCAGCTAGAGAACTGGTGTGATCATTTGAGGATAAATGAGAAAAAAGGGACTTGTACGGATTAGGACGCCACAGAGAGAAAAACTCAATAATGTCTTTACATCTGTCTTTACTGATGAAGATGGTGTAGAGATTTCCAAACAAGATATGATGCTTGTATTACAGAGGTCTAAGGCACCTGATCAATTTGAAGTAAACAGAAGTAAACACAAAAGTACTAAACTAGATGGGTAAGGCATAGGACCAGGAGCAGATGGCTTTCACCCAGAAGAGCTGCTGAACATCATATCATTTCAAGATCTGATCTAGAGGAGTGGTGATTCCCCAATGTAAATTACATCTGTTTTTAGAGGGGATCCTTGAAATTACAGAGCAGTAAGTCTGACTTCCATAGCTGGTAATATGATCCAGCCTATCATAACGAATAATACTACTGAGCACATGGCTAAACATGGTTTCTTGGGAAAGAGGTTAGGGGTGGTATGACTGAAGTTCACAAAAATCATGAAGACGGTGGAAAGGCTGAATGCAAAAATGCCATCAAATCCCACAGTAACGGAATTAGGAGTCTCACAACAACTGTGGATGCCGTGAGAGTACAAAAGAAGCTAGCTAGGCTTCTGTGCTACCAAACAGCATTTCTTTTTGCCATTTGGAAATACCATACTGAGCTAGATGGAGCATTTTTTGCTTTCTGGTTTTACATTCTTTTGTTTAAAGGAAGAGAAGAAATAAACCTGTCTACAATTTTATCTATTTTTCTCAAAAGAATTAAAAGGCTCAATAATGCACTATGAATATCAAAGATTTTACAGCAAACAAGTAACATTTGAAAATAAGCCTCTCACACATCTTGATGATGCTTTCCAAGAAGATTTGAAACACTGACTTTTTACTATAGAACTGAGAACAAATACATTATGCAAAATGTGCAAAATCAGAAGATTAGAGATTGAATATACTTGAAAGAAACAGTTCTCTCTCATGCGGTTAAAAACACAGACAGGAACTTTTTTTAATTCTTTGACAAGTAACATAATCTCCAAAATGATTACTGTTATTACTAACAGCAGTAACAGTATATGCTCTTAAGTCTTTTACTTCCTTTCTTAGCAGTAGATTTTCAAGTTCCCTTATTCCTACAAATTGTATCATACTCCATATTAGAAATGAATAAAATCTTACCAGGCAATTTAAGTCATAAATTGACTTTTTCTTTAAAAACTAGCACTTCTTACAGTGGCTCACTGCCGGAATGTTAGATAGAGTTCAAGTCAATTTAAACTTGTTACTATTGAAAGAGTAATAGGAGATTGCTACAAAGCAAACTCTCTTTAAATCATCTTTTGACATTATTCATATAATGAAAACAGGTATAGTTTAAGATATACAGTTGACCTTTTTGTGTGAATGGTGGTGATGTAATCCCTTTCAAATGAATCTGCAATTATAGAAACAGAATTATGATCTCGCAGTCTTCACCAGCTCAGCATGACCTATTTGGGTACAACAGAACAAGAACTTTCCAGGGAAAATGCCAACTAGGAAATAAAATGGATTTGGAGATTTCCTAGCTGGCATTATTCTGTACTAGCCTACATAGTTCCAGTACTCTAAACCAGTATTTGGATCTTTCCCTTCCAGAACCCAAGACACAAAATTGAGATTCCCATAAAAGAAGCGTGACTGGCAGGTCAAGGGAGGTGATCCTGCCTCTCTGCTCTGCCATGGTGAGACCCCTACCTGGGGCACTGCATCAAGCTCTGGAGTCCTCAGCACAGGAAAGACATGGACCTGTTGGTGTGGGTCCAGAGGAAGGCCACAAGAACGATCAGAGGGCTAGAACACCTCTCCCATGAAGAAAGACTGAGAGAGTTGGGGTTGTTCAGCCTGGAGAATGCTCCAGGGAGACCTTATTGTGGCCTTATAGTTCTTAAAGGGAGCCTACAGGAGAGATGGGGAAAAACTTTTTGCAGGGCCTGTTGTGATAGAACAAGGAGTAGTGGTTTTATACTAAAAGAGGTAGATTTAGACTACGTATAAGGAAAAAATTTGTTACAATGAGGGTGGTGAAATGTTGGAACAGGTTGCCCAGACTGGTGGCAGATGCCCCATCCCTGGAAATATTCAAGGTCAGGTTGGACAAGGTTCTGAGCAACCTCATCTAGTTGAAGATGTCCCTGTTCATTGCAGCAGGTTTGGACTTGACAACCTTTAAAGGTCCCTTCCAAACCAAAACATTCTATACTTCTGTAACTCTGCATACTTATAAAGACCGAACAACAGAGATGCTTACTTTATAAAGTCATGCAATGCAGATTAATATACCAACCAAATTAAAGTATGGGCAATTATTTGTTTGCCTACATTTGAACTGCTTTTTAAAGAGAATAAACAATTATTTCTCCTTTTTCACCTTTATTTTCTGTATTCTTCAGTTTGATCTCAAAAAATAACACTTTGGTTTGAAATACACTAAATCTTTTATTTCATGTTTATCTTTTAGGAGTGCCAAAAAAAGAATAACTTTCAACAGCCACCTTGTTCTCACATAAGAATGTCAAAGTCTCACCTTGATATACAATATGAAATCCTTGTTTGTTCTGTGAGTAATCACTGTGAAAGTATAAGCTGGTTTCATGAGTTGTGCTGAACAGAGAGGCTGGTAGCTGAGGGCCGCTTAGTCTCCCAATAACAGTGCTAGTTTCTGTAGATCCACTCCTAACTTCTAAATAATCATGTATGGTCTCCGTCGAGAAATTCACAAATTGCAAATGAACACCTGAAAAACATCATCAGTGAACAAAAGCCACCAGTATCAATATCAGGAGAGAAAAGAAAGTACATATATTTTACACTGATAATATCAGAAAATAATGTAACCAGTGGAAATGCATGTATTATGTTCCCAGACACAGTCCATGGAATTCAGTTTGAAGCATTATTTCTCCTCATGCATTACTAATTCTGAGAAGCTGGCAGAGTAAGAAATGTTAGCACTGAAATACTAATGTGATCTAAGGCATTGGACTGGAGGTTGTTTATATGCCACTTTTTGACAAGATTTATTTTTGCATTTAAGGCAAATTTCCATTATGAATGTTGAACACATTCAAGTTAGTTAAATCTTTGCTGTTTACAATCGCATAGTCTCCATTTCTATTAAAATAAACTGTGTTTTGTGAGCCACACCTGTGAAAAAACAGAATTCTATGCCAGAAATTTCTGCATTTCAGTTGTACATAAACTGATCTCTCTTAGCTTACATATATTTAAAAATGTATATACTTATATATAACAATAATGAGGCAGAGTAAAATTAATGCATATAATATGGATTATACACACTGTTAAAGGTATGTGGAAAAAGCATGTCTGCTCCTTTAAGGGTGTCTAGGCAAGGACGTTTTTCAATGAAGCAAGGGAAGATAAGAAAAGGAGAAAGCCATGAACAAGAACATACGGGGGCACAAACCTGAGGGAAAAATTGTAAGGGAGGCAGTGATGAGAATCAAACCTGGTCAATCACTCTAATTGATGAGGTTGAGCGAGAGTGTGAGAATGTTTATTCCAGCAAAGTTATGTGAGCGGTACTTTATTGATTGGGAAACCAACAGCAAAGGGAGAAAGCAAAAACCAAAATATACCAAGACACAGACCTGACAAAGCAAACACAGAGCCAGCGACAAGAAACAAACCTTGCCAGTCACACTAATTGATGAGCTATCAAGAAACTACAGGCACAACTTCCACGAAGATCAACCTGGACTTTGCAACTGATAAGACTGAAAAACGGGGAGGGGGGGCTCCATACTGGGAGGGGTGCAGAGCTTTACAAACCCCAAGGTGACGTGCAGGGGGAGGAGGAGCAGTGAGGAAGAAAGATGGGGGTACGCAGAAAAGGGTATAGAAGGGGTTGGTTGTGTGTAAAATGGGTCTGGTCAGTACATTTGTCTGCCTGAGCCCTGCATCGGCAGTGTGATCTATCATCTCATATCTTTTTACTAAACCTTTTCTTAACTATCTCTCCGTGTAATCTCACTCTTTATCCTCTGTGTACACGTGCTGCAAGGACTAAGTGCCAGCTACCAGTGAGACCCATATCTGTGAGTGGAATTTGGTGCCAGATACTGGAGTCACAGCAGGGGTGTTGGTGCCCTTGGCCTGAAGTCACTGCAAGGGTCTTTAACTTCTAGCCACCAGGCCAGGAACAATATGTGTCCTCAAAACCCACTACTGGGGAGACCAGCACGAGTGAGGTGAGTGAGGAGCTCAGCATTGGTGTCTGGAGCGTGGGTGTGCACAGGTCACAGCCCGTGTGCCTGGTGCTGGCTGCTGGGGAGGCAAGCATCTGCATCTTCCCCAGTTCTGGTGTGCACAGGAGTGCACGTGTCATCTCCTAACAAACTTCAAACTGGACTAGCCAGTAAGTAGGAAGGCTTTGGGTCCAGGCCAGGATATCAGGCAGGCAGAGGGTACGTACCATGCTGGTATACCCAGGAGGACCTGTGAATGTGGAGTGTATGAGGAACAAGTGCGTGAGTGCTGTGCATCTGCAGTGAGCTTCAAGCTGGACCAGCCGGTGAGTAGGGGACCCATGAAGCAGGTAAGGGGGCCTGAGATCTAGACAAGGGTGCCAGTTTTTGCTTGCAAGGATGGAGGATGATGATGTGGGAGGGGAGATGTTCTGGTTTACACTGAGACAGAGTAACTTTCTTCATAGGAGCTAGTAAGAGGCTATGTTTTGAATTTGCGCTGATCACATACTGATGTTTATAGCTGCTGCCAGGACAGCCAAGGACTTTTCAGCTCCTCTGCTGCGCCAGTGTCTGCAGGGACAGGAGAAGCTGGAAGGGAGCACAGCCCCAGTTACTAGCCTAGGATTCAATTTCAGGTTAAGGATTGAGACCCAAATCGGCCAATGGTCTATTCCATATCATGCACATCATGCCCAGTTTATAGATGAGGATCTGCCTAGAAGTTTGCTCTCTCTCTTGTCATCTCCCTCTCTCTCTCAGTTGGCTCTCAGTGTCTCAGACTCCTGGACTCTTCTCTTTTCCAGGATTGCAGTTTGGGGACTCTTATCTTCTCTGGGATCATTAGCTGGGAACGGACTGAGCCTTGGTAGTCGTGTGGTGATCAGTTTCACTGTGTATCAGTCATTGGTGTATTTGTATATTTGTATGTATTACTATTATAATTATTATTTTCAATTTTATTGTAGTTTAGTTATTAAATTGTTCTTATCCCAACCCACAAGTCTTTTTTTCCTTTTACCCCTTTAATTCTCTTCCCCATCCCTGGTATGGGGGAGGGTGAGAGAGCAGCTGTGTGGTGTTTGCCCCTAGCTGGGTTCAAACCATGACACCATCATTCACCAGTACCTCTCCCATTAAACATACAGTTGATTTTTTAAATTCTCATACCCACACTGTGGTATGTGATGATCTTGCCAACAGAAATTTCTGATTATTTGATTCAGTAAGGAACAGGAAAGTAGCTTACTATCCATTAGCATGGTATCTTTCCTAACCAGGTGATTGATTATACAATGATTATATGTCAGGAGAAGAAAATGCTCAGCAGCTGAGTAGTTATAGGTTCTTTAAACATTTTCCTGTTTATAAATATTTCTACATAAGTTACAACAAAATCAAATTTGTATTTTGTCTGGAATTAGTGCAACTATGGGATAACAATGGCACACTTTCATTAAGAAGATGATTAAGTCCCACTGGTGTTTCTGGCAAAGACAATCAACATGATTTCATATAAAATTGAAAGGAAAAGACATAATGTCAGATTAATTATTGAAAACTCATAAGTAACTTTGTAACTCCTAAACTGTTATAGCTAAATAGTGTTTGTCACTGTCTTTTAGAGCTTTCTCCCCAGACACCATGTAAAGTTTATGAATGGTTTTCTAAAGCATGTAACATTTTATATGCTACAGGAAAAGTGGTTGGCATATAATTAAATTACTGTTACCTTGATAATTTCTGTCTCTCTTTATCTGAAGACAGTTTATATGTGATAAGAAAGCTTCTGTTTATAAGTATCATTCTTTGACTTTGCCAGCCTTCCAAATATTTCCTACACGGAGAATTCAGTTATATCCCAACCTTCCTCTTTCTCTACCCATGGTATTTGTAGGCTTGGTCTTTTGTTTGATCCTGTGAACCAAACACTTGTCCAAAGTTTAAGCTGTTATTAATAACTGCCAACTCATGCTATAAATTTTTTCTCTTTCACCCACTTTGTTCCATAAGAAAACAGCTTTAATATATTTTTGCCCATCATTCTTCTCTCTCTACTCTACTCACTATAAGTTTCTGAACCATATCAATCTTCCAAAGTATTCATCCTTTGCTCAGCCTGTAGCACCTGACTCTATTTGTCTCAGACTTCTGCTGCTTAGACTGTTTTTTTCTTATGGCTTTTTGGCAGTTTGGACACCCCTCTTAAGTAGGTATTTCAAATACTTACGTATAAAATCTAACCATAAATCTCAGAAAGAATAGCAATAAATCATAAAAAGTAACATTGTAAATGTTGCAAATCAACATGGTGTCATTGGTTTACATTACACCATTAGCTAACATAAAGTGAAAAAACTTATGATCTGTAACTTCTCATTGGGAAAAAAACATAAAGTGAAAAAAACTTATGATCTGTAACTTCTAATTGGGAAAAAAATCTTTTTAGAAACACTTAAAAAAAGTGAAAGCCTATAGAAGGTTTCCATGATGGTGTTTTTGAGATTTTCTATTCACTGCTCAGAAGAGTTAGATGTATGTGCCTACTAGAACCACAGCATGACTAAAACCCATTTTAGACATCACTTTTGCTGTTATTTTGTTCATTTTTACAATAAAATTTTACTTTAATTTTTAATTGACTTTTAATCATATCCTGTTTACCAATGGTCAAAGATGTCACACACATTTCAATCTGTGCAGTTTCACTTTTCTTCTATAAAAAGGAACATTTAGTTTTCCTATATGTGATCTAGAAAATAGTTCATAAATCCAGTGAACAAACTTCAGTTGGTACAAAGCAGTGCAGAAATATTGATTTTAGTGGAGCTAAACATTTATTTTTTCCAAGAAACTCTTTCCAAAGCTTCAATACTTAAATTTCCTTCCTAATGGAGGTGAAATTAAATACTATATCAATAATTTAAACAGGAGTCTGAAAAGTCAAACTGGAATTACTGAATTATTGGATGTGGAGTGAGAAATGGAAACATAAGCCCAGGAGCATGCGAGCAGAAAAAAAGGACTGGAGTAAGGAATCAGTATTGGAAAAGAGGAAAGATAGGAGTAAAGTGAGGCAAGAGGCAGAAGGCCACATATTTGGGATTGTCCTGGTTTCAGTCGGGCTAGAGTTAATTTTCTTCTTAGTAGCTGGAACAGCGCTGTGTTTTGAATTCAATATGGGATTCGGTATGAGAAGAATGTTGATAACATACTGACGGTTTTAGTTATTGCTAAGAAGCCAAGGACTTGCTGGCTTCAATGTTTTACTATTGTGCAGGTGCACAAAATGCTAGGAGGGAGCATAGCCAGAGTGATGTATCCCGACTGGCTAGTGAGATACTCCATATCATACAATGTCATACTCAGTATATTAATGAGGGCCAGCTGGGAAGTGCTTTCTCTCTCTTCTGGGATTGCAGTTTCAGTTGTTTCACTGCTATGAGATTGTCAGCAGGGAATGGGCTAGGCCTTGGTCACTGGGTTGTGAACACTGGTCTTGTGTATCACTCATTTGTGTATTATTATTATTATTATTATCAACAGCAGCAGCACTGCCACCACCACGATGCAGTTGAACACACCATTTTATGGAATTTGAAATTGAATCAATATTCCAGATTTTTGTTATTTCTTCTTTATTAGCAAACATTTTTGAACCATCTGGCAAACTATCCTGTTCTCTTATAGCTCTAAATATCCTTTTCCTTATATCTTTGACCCAGGGATGATTCCCCTACTTCTCCCATATTTTTCTTTTATAATTCAACTAGCAGGGATCTGCTTGGGATCTGAAGATTCTCGACAGCATCATGAATCATGATGAAACACTGGAAGGTGTCACATCAAGCTATCTACAATTCAGGTAAAATGTCAATGCTATTTCTACAAAACGCTAATACAAAAAAACCCCAATGTGTCTTTTGAACATAATGCAAACATAAAAATTGGGTTCTATGTGGAAATTCCTATCCTGACATAACGCATTTCCCACAGATACATTATGTTAAGTCAATGTTACTGAATGTTTAATATTCTTCAATTTAAACAACCCATGCAGAACAATTGTCCTTCATTTAAATCATAAGTGAACCAGGCTCATGGGATGTATAACCAAAAAGATCACAGAACTGATTTTAAAAAGAGGAAAGAAAGAACCTAAACAGATGCAGAAGGGAAAACTATGTGGGATGTCACATTCACTTACTGTGGAAGACCCAGAAATTCTGTATCATCAAGAATATGACAGAAGATGGCAAGTACAAAACAGAAAACAGCGAGGCATGTCTGAAAAAGCAGCATGCCATATAACTAGCATATAAAGAAAAAAAGTCCAAGTGCATATGATTCTACAAAAGTGCCACAAGTGCAAAAACTTAGATGGGACAACGGTATTGGCTAGCTTTGAATAAAAATTTTACAATTATAGATATATAGGATTCACCCAAAGTTGCTCAAGGGGTTAGCCAATGTAATTGAAATGCTGATATTACCTATGCAAAATTATGGTGAATAAGAGAAGTTCTAGTGACCAGAAAAGTCTAAAGATACATTCACTAAGACAAGAAAGAGAACCTGAGCGATGGTAACTGCAGGTTCACTGCAGTCCATGGAAACATTATAGAACTTGTCTAATTGTAGGCAGTTTCCAAACACATAAAAAGGCACAAAGGGACTCAGGAGCAGTCAGTATGGATTTACTAACAGAAAATCAGAGTTAATCAACCATTATTTTCTTCTGTGATTACACTGACAAAGAGAGAACAGTGAATATAATATTCTTTCACTCTGCTGTGACTTTTGACTTTGTATTCTACCGCATTCTCATCCAGAAGCTGAACATATACAAGCTTATTGAACGGAGACGAAGTAGGTTAAGAATTAATGGAACTTCAAGGCTCCAAGGGTGATAATCAACGTCCAGGTGGCAGCCAGGAACAAGCACAATATTTTATGGGTTCATATGGGAGCTTACAGTATTCAATGTCTTAAGGAGAAACCTAGGTAATGTGAACGTATCCTCAACAAATTTGTGGAGGATACTGAACTAGGGGTTGTGGGTGATATACTAAATGACAAAACTTCTGTCCAGAGAAACACTGAAAAACTTGAGGACTGAGTAAACAAACACTTCTTAAAGGTTTGCACAAGGAGAAGTGCATCTGGAATAAAATGTCCTCATCTGTTGGTACAGGCTGGGAATTGATAAGGTGAGTAGCAGCCCTGATGAGAAGGATCTGCCAGTTGTAGTGGACTTCGTAACAGTGTTACTGACAACTTAACTCTGAGTGGGAAGCATAACAACTTTGAGTGGGAGGCTGGTAGAGGTCCCTTCCAAGAACATTTCTATGCTGCTGCTGCGATATTCACCTAGGATATGCAAAGAAGCTTAATGACAAAACAATGAACTCAAATGTAGCTTTAACTTCTAAACTGACAATGACTTGGTTAAAAATATGTGTGTTATCTATTTATTTTTTGTCGGGTTTATGACCTCACAAAGAGAAATCAAGCCTGTTAAGTTAGAAAATTGTGCTTAATTCTGATTAAATAATTTTGTCTTTATCAGAAAATTGTAGTATATGTTAAACGAAAAACCAAGAACCTTGTAGCTTTTCTGTTCTATACGTTTCCTTTAAGGCTTTGATAACATCTTTCAATGAACAATAATTCCTTTTTTGCCTCGATAAATATTCATAATATTTTAAAATTTATGTTCAGTGTTTTGAATCCATAAAAACTCCAACAAATTTAATCGATAAAAAAAAACACATACCAAAACCAATAGGCAGCTTTATTGTCCATGTGCAATCCAAACTGCTAGGATAGTTGCCAGGAAATCCAGGGCTGAGAATCACTCCACTGAAGTCTGACATACCACCACCACATTGTGCTGCAAAAAAAACCAAAAAAAAACCCCAAAAACCAAACACATATTTCATAGGACTAGAACGAGCTAAAAATTGAAGATCCTTCCAGCATTAATAATATAATAATAGCTAGGTTTATATTTCAAGACATACACAAACATTCCTTTATCATTAAATACGTGTAACAAAATAATACACAAGTAGGTACTTTAAAAACGTGTATTCACTCTGAACTGACTAGGTTTTAATTTGCGGGACACATGCACCTGAAAAGACAACAGAAGTTTACTCTGAACGCTGCATGAACCACCCTTGTGAAGAAGCAAGCAGCACACATCAGCTCATAGCACCACTGACACAATTCAACATCAGTTTGTAAAGGAGCATCTGAATAATAGAAAATAATAATGTATTCTAAAAAGATTCTGTGCTCAAAGCATTTCAAGAGGCCTTTTAAAAACTGTATTTGTATCCTGCTGTGTTAAAAATGAGATAAAATAAACAGACTTGGAAAATGTACACGCACACACATTTCCAGAAATGGAACTAAATCCATATTTTAACTTAATTTTTTTCAGGCATGACATCACTGAATAAAGTAACTTACACTTCACTATTCTTATAATTATGGTAAATACAACTTGGTTTATCAGTTTTGTCCAATTAGCAGTTGCTGCACCCTTTGAAGCACAATTAAAAATCATTAATTGCACAAATGAAGGAAAAACCCCTAAAATTTCAGCACAGCATCTTTGTCTTCAGAATTTACCACAGAGCAGTGCAATTATCCTATCAGACTTCCTAGACATATGTTAACACATAATGATGGAAAAAGAAGACTAAATCCTGACAAAATTCTTAAAAAAATCTGAATCTAGTTGAATATTTATAAATTCTAAGCTGAGGGAGCTCAGTACCTCATAGGAAGTTTTTAACATCTCACAGGATTAAGAACAGGATTATGTGAGGAAGCTCAAGAGGATCAGTAGTCTGTCTTGAAGAAAAGTATTGGAGGTGTTCAAGGCCAGGCTGGATGAGGCTTTGAGCAACCTGAGCTAGTGGGAGGTGTCCCTGCCCATGGCAGGGGGCTTGGAACCAGATGATCTCTAAGCTCATTTCCAACCCAAACCATTCTATGATTCTATAAAATCTTTAATGAGATCTGCAGTATGCTGCTTTCCATACATTAAAGATTACAAATACGGACAACTTTTACTGCTAGGGAACCCAAACAAAAGGCATTTCTATTCAGTGAAAGAGAATGCAAATAGAGAGTTTTACATCCCTCACACTTATGGATCATATAAAGATAATATATTTAATTGCACTTCAGATATTTCACATTGGCTTCTGGCAGGCTTCCAGCATTTCTTCCAATAATATTAATATGGTAAAATATATATAGTTTAATTTGAAAAATAATATATCTTCTTAAATTGGGCAGACATGGTTATGTTGAACTTTAACTAGAGATGAAAATGTAATGCTATTTCTATTTTAGTATTTTCTGTAATAGTCACCACTCAACTGGGGAAATGATTCATAAATAAATTAACTATGTTTGCAAAGGTCTCTAGAGGTCTCATCACTGATAGTGAATTGATGACAGATTCTGACTAGAACATATTTCATTCTTTCTTCTTCTGATTGGACATTTCAGAAAAGCTTTGCGAAAATAAGTGTGCAGTATACTTTGAAAATTTTCAGCCTAATTTGACCATTTTCTGTTTTAATTAAGTTCTTCCAGTTCTCTCTATTCTTTCCCCTACATGTATCTCTTACTTGGCTGTTACTGGTTTTCTCATTCTGGCATATTTAAGAAAGTTTAAGTTTGCTGAACATACCTAAACATATTGGAATCGGATAATTCCATCTTCTTACTGGTCCAGGCATACAGGTGATATGTGAATGTCCCTAAAATGACACAATATTTGCTAATTCATATAATAAAAATATACAATATGTGGTACAACATTAGTATCTCAGCAAAAATAACTTATGATTTAAAACATCGTCAAACTATATAAAACCAATAAGGTATAATAATCACATTGTACACTGTGAATTGTATCATACCTTCAGCACAACAGCGAATACTATAATCTTAACTATGTGACTGTCAGCCCTCTAGATAATTGTCTATGCCCTTAATATTTTTTCTGACAGTACAACAGTATCCATCTGAATTCTGTAATACCAGCTTTAGTATAAGCCAAGGGTCTAGAAACTAAAGATCTAGCTGAAGCAACATTTGCATAGCATTGATATGCATCATTTGTTGAACATGATAAAAAGACAGGAACTGTATACATTATGCAGTACTGAATTTACATCTTAAATTCATAACACCTATTCTAAATGCCATCCTTACCCTCATTCCTGATATAGCTGGCTTAAGTTGACAAAAGCTGAGATATTTAAGGAATCTCTTTATATTGTGTGTCCCTTTACAATAGAGGTGTTATGATTTTGAGGGAATCTGCTACAGGTAAGTTCCAAGACCCACCAGAGTGACCCTCTGCCTTTTTCTTCAGACTCATGTAATTGTAATTGGCTTCCAGAGACAGCAAACAAAAATGAAAAAGAGAAAACTGCACTTGGGATATCTTGCCAAACCATACAGTATAGACTTTAAGATGACCTAGTAGAAAAAAAATCAGTAGCTTTTAGCCTGCTTGTTCAACCTTCATATGAAAAGTTAGCTTTTCATGTTACATCTCCTTATCTACTCAGAGCCTCCAGTATTTGAGGGAACCAAGTATCTCTAAAGCATCTAGGGTAACTGAATAGTTTATTCATCAGTATGCAACCCATCCTTTTTCTCTCCTAGAAGAAAAATAAACACTTTCTCCATAGTGCAAGTATTACTGCACTTCTCTCATTGCTAGAAGAAAAACAAAATGAAGTGGTAAAGGCATATTGAATAAGCCAGAAAAACAATATGGAGGGAAGAGGTTTGACATGGGTGTTTGCATAGTCTATGCTCCAATGTTCTTTTTTTTCAGCTATTTACTGTGGCTTGTCTGCTCACACATTTGTGTTTAAGTATGAAACTAAAAGATGAAAAAGTATTGACAAGTTGTTCCCAAGAATGACCAGCTAAAATCAGGCAACATGAGAAGTAAACTTCAATAGTCCTTCTCAGAGCTGAAATCACAGAACATTTCAGTTATTCTTGAAATGCTAGAAGACTGTAGACATGACTAGGAATTCTGTCTAGACGGGAAAATTAGGATACAGGTCCTATATTCAAACAGCAGTTGAGATCTGGAAGCATACAAGTTTATTTAGTTTCTATGACAATACATAAACTGCAGCTTTTTAAAAAATACTTTTAGTCCCACAAAGTAATTAAATTTTTATTTTTGATGCAGTACACATGACCCCAGTATTCAGGTCTTCACATAATTATGTAAAATAAATGTTTGAAATTATTAGCGTGTTTAAAACTTCCCTTAGTCTGACATTCACCAACAGGTGTTACAGGCCAGAGTGATGTTAATGGAGAAAGAAAGGCAGGTCAGTTATCCTTTCGCTATTTTGTTCCAAAGGACAATAACTCCATTAGTGGTTATTCATAACTGAGTGATGTTAATGAAGAAAGGCAGGTCAGTTATCCTTTTGCTATTTTATTCCAAAGGGACAATAACTCCATTAGTGGTTATTCATATGCTGTTATACGCAAAACGTTTTCTCCCTTTAAGAGTTTTCTTTTTACCATGCATACATAATGTGATTGTTTTCTTTCTTTTTATGGTCTCAAAGAGCTAGATAAACTGGAGACTGTAGAGTACGCAAAACATTTTCTTCCTTTAAGACTTTTCTTTTTACTATGCATACATAACGTGATTGTTTTCTTTCTTTTTATGGTCTCGAAGAGCTAGATAAACTGGAGACTGTAGAGTCTGCAGAGTTGCACGTGAGGAAAAACATAGTTGTTGAAAATAGTAACTTATCAGTTGGAACCTTAGTCTTTTCGGGGAGTGTCGCAGTTTTGGATTATTTTCTTCCTTTAAGACTTTTCTTTTTACTATGCATACATAACGTGATTGTTTTCTTTCTTTTTATGGTCTCGAAGAGCTAGATAAACTGGAGACTGTAGAGTCTGCAGAGTTGCACGTGAGGAAAAACATAGTTGTTGAAAATAGTAACTTATCAGTTGGAACCTTAGTCTTTTCGGGGAGTGTCGCAGTTTTGGATTTGGTTCTACAGTGTAACTGTACAGATTTTTGAAAATATTTTCAAGATCTTTCCTGTAGGCAGACAGGTTATATATTGTTCTGTATGCTAAGTAACCCAAAGAGGCAAATTAGTCACAGTTTACAAGCTCTGCATTGCCCCTAGTTATACCTTTTGCTAATACAAGAGCATAGTAAATCTGCTTGTCAAAAAATACACTCATATTTAAAAACCTTTTTTGGATAAAAAAATCCAATAAATTACTTAAAGAAAATAACTGATACTATCTGATTTGCTGAGAAAAACAATTATTTCCTTTCCCTATGTTTGTTCTTATTCCCTTTGCTTGTCAAAAAATACACTCATATTTAAGCACCTTTTTGGATTAAAAAATCCAATAAATTAAAGAAAATAATTGATACTATCTGATTTGCCAAGAAAAACAATTACTTCCTTTCCCTATGTTTGTTCTTATTCCCTCTCTTCAGGTTTTTTTTCCCTCCTATACATAGAGAACTATTGATAATTGCTCATCAAGTGATTTAACTTCATTTTCCAACACTTCATAGCTCATCTATGAATATCAAAGATGCCATCAATAACAGATAACACCCTATAACCACTATTGCAGAGGAAGCACAGAGCCATACACTTCTGATGGAATATTCGGGATAGCTGCTAATTAAATATTTGGCAGAAAAGCCTACCAGTCCTACAAACTTCTCAAGTGGTCACAACTCTTAAGAGTTCACTGTCCGGTTCATATTGAGAGACTCAAACACAACCATGTTAGAAGAACTAAAAGGCACCGTTTGAAATTGGAAACTTGTCTCACCTGAAGAGAATAACCCTGATCACACTGGAAAGACACCACATCTCCAACCATGTATCTGTCTCCAATTTTGATCCCATTGCTTGGGGTCTGCGGTTCAGGACAAGAGTCTAAGCCTATAGCTGTGAAAAATTGAGAAGTTTAGACATTCTAAGGAACATAAAATCTGGTTTTAGATATACATAGAACTTCTGTGCACACTGTCTGTAGCCACACTGTACTGGTATGTTCTAGGAAGCTCTCGGGTACCAGCAGTTTGTCTGTGGACAAGCAAGTGGCATATTATTTTAGAACAACAGTTATATACCTCCTTTCCCGAGTAAATGAAAAGGAAAGAAATCATCAGTGTGACAACAAACACTCTCAACAATCTGCAATCTCAGCTCAAAGTCTCCCCTAAATTCCCACTGTCTCCTGACTCAGACTCATTCATTTCCACGCCCAGCCATACTCCTAATTACAGCCTGCCTAACTCAAACTGGGTGCACCCCACTTTCCTTTCCCAGGATCTGTTCCAGGGAATGCTGGTCAATACCACACCAAGTGCAAAACACAGGGAAACCAGTGCAAAGTATAACTGCTCATCTCCATTCAATCCGAATCACACATCTGAATTCTTCCATTCATGTACACACACTCACACACACACAGAGTAAATACATCAAATTTCACCTAATCTGCTATTTTTAATGAAGTATCTAAGTATTTCTTCTATTTCAATAGAAGCTAGTTTGCCAAGAGACCGTATGATTTTTTCATGGTCATCAGAAAGATAAATAAATAAATTCTTCTTCATGGCATCTGCCCAGGAAGATCGAGGAATATACAAATATGTTTAACACTACATATAAGCAGCTCAGTTGTTCTCTTTGCCTACTGTAAGAATTACACCCTAACCGGTTGTGAAGCCAGGACTGTTAAGCAGCTAAACACCAGTGTACAGGGTAACAGGCAAATGTTGTGAAATTCAGCAATGGCACTACTTCAATATATTATCAACCTCTGCATGTTTAAAAACTTACTAATGTAACTGATAACTTCATGCAAGAATCTCATTAAATAAAAATTACTCTTTGAAGACTCTTACAATGATGTATTTTTTACACCATATGAAAGCCGAAAGCTAACACAAATCCTAGGGAATTTAAAAAGCATATACATTATTTTTTCACTATAAGGCATGTTTTATGCATCAATAATAGTGTCCATTACCGTAATTTTACAATAACATTGTAATGCAAAGACGCAAAAAAATTTAAAAAAAGCCTGGCATTTATAAAGCAGATATTTAACTGACAATCTAGTTTGTAATTTCTGTTCTTAAAAATATATTGGGCACATGAACTTTTATATAAAGGTATATTAAAAGAAAAAACTGTTTGAACTAAAATCATTAGAATCTACAGTCTGATTATACAAGCAGAAGTCAGGACCATGACAATAAGAACTTTCTGATATAAAATATAATTCAATCCTAAATTGTAAAAAAATCCTTAAAGCTTTTGCAGTCCTTATTTTCTCCTCTGAGAACAGTAATAAGAGCTAAAAATATATTTTTTACTGTAGAGATCTGTTAACAGGAAACAGAAATAATTGATACAGGTCCACAAACTGAGCAGTTGTACTCATTACTTTTGCTCACTGCTAACTTTGTGATTTTTTTTTTCTATTTATATTTTGTTATTGAGGAATTTACTTACACACGTTACCAAAAAGATGTTCTCCATAATACTCAGTACTGGCTTTCACCATTTTGTATGGAAAGGAACACTGCTACTTTGAAAAAGTTAGTATTTATTTCAGGAGTCTCCTCTGCAGGTTCACAGAAGAAGATATAATGTTCCTTTCTCTATGACAATAATACTTTTGTATATATTGATCACACACTTAGTGACCCCATAATGATCCCATATTTGTCATGTGCAAAACCATGTATTTTGCAACCTATTTCTACATAACAGATTATTTTTATCTTTTAAATTCTTATTTTCTCTTCTCAAAGTACAAACAAAAAGAATACCAAGTAATAATTTTGAAAATGGCTGATGGGCTCAGATCCATTTTTTACATTTCAGAGATCCAGATGGTGATCCAGTTCATGTATAAAGTACCAATGCAAAAGAACAGCAGTACTCGGCTTACACAGATGGGTGTTTATAATTATTTTGAACAGTTAAGGAAAGAGCTAGTAGTTTTCAGTTTCCACTTACTGAACCTTCAGCTGAAATGTAAAACCTTACTAGGTGAATACTCGGGCTACGCATAGTGAAATGACTTCATTTCAATGCCTTTCTCAAAGCAGGTATCAAAACAGCTCAAACGAGATCATGGGTATTCATCCTATTGTGCTCCCACTTCAATTAATAAAGTAATGCTTGGGAAAAAATACAGTCTGAATATCTACAATGTGTTTCAACAAACTGAAACATAACATGGTTTGCTGCCTTCCCAGTTGAGAGCTAGTTCAGAGAACTTGTGTCTTTAAAGTGTCATGGTAGTTATTCAGGTGAAATCATAAATGTATTCATAAACTGCACTCTGTTTGTTAGTGACTCATTTGTGGTGCCTAACTTCTTCCTCAAACCACATTATACTACTATCTCAGCATGTGTTAGATTTTTAAACTTTCATGAGCCATGTCATTAGAAAGTAAAGAGATTTTAACGTAGGCATTCATTGAAAACTTACTTTCAGTATCATCTATTTTTTATATAAGAACAATTGTATATAAAGAAAAAGAAGCTATTTGATGCTGTCTCACCCTTCTCCAACAGCTCCTATAGCTCTAAATATAAAAAGCTACCAGAGAAATGATGGACAATGCACTCTGGGACTACACAAGTCTTAAACTGATAACCCTTTCCATTTTTTAAGTGTATTTCTGTAATTTTGTGGAAATGTTTTACTATTTATAATGTTAGAATTATACATTATACAGTTTAAATACATAGATTTCTAGGGATTATATTTTAGAATGAAAATTATTGTGTCATATTTTTTACTAATTTTAAGTAGATATTGAGCATTATAGAAATAGTGTATGAGGCAACCCGACAAACTCAACTAATCTGAAGTAATATTACTACTACTTATGCAGCATAATCAATTACCTAATTAGCAAAACTTCAGTTAGAGAAAATGAGGACTAAATCAAGATTTATAGTGGCATGAAACATGTAAACCTTGTGTAAGTGTTTAACAAACCACTCTGTGATGCTCTTTGTTGACATACTTCAGTTGATGTAATATATTTTCATACTTAAGGTATCCATTGGAATTCATAAACTGCATGTAATGAATAGAATAAGGATTTAAGGATTTAACAAAGAAGTAAAAATGTGCTGGAAAAAAAAAAGATTATTGATAAGACCACTATTCTGTTTTGGAATACAAATACTTAATTCCTTATGTCAAAGTATCAAGTACTCGGTCTTAAAATATTTCTTCATCAAATATAGTTTTGTTTCATTTTTATACCAAAAAAAAATTGCATTTGTATTTTGTAGCAGTTCAAAAGATGAGCCAGTCCGGATAGCGCAAAAAACCTACTAATAAAGGATGAAAAGAGATATTTGGAAGGTATACTACATATTGAACAAAAAATGTTTATGGCTAACTCACTTGAAAAGTGCTTAATATAAATATTTAACTCTGATGTAATTTTCAATGCGAACTGTGCACTGATACTTCAAAGATGAAGACTTTAATTTAGCTGACTGCTCATTATGACCTCTGTCAGTATAGGCTCCAGTAAAATGCAAAAAAATATATGAAACACTGGCATTAAAATGTGGCTATTACTTTCTATTTACTAACTATCTCTAAAAACATAATCACGACTTTTAGAGCAGAAAGCATTGTCTGAGAGTCAGGGATGACCAGGACAACTGAGGAGAGTGAACTCTGCTCTGATCAGTGCATTTTGGGAGAAATTTCAGTAGAAATACAGCAGTATTGAGAGTTCTGGAATCCTGACAAAAAGTCCTGTCTCTCCATTGCAGAAAGCTGCAAGAGACAACAATCCAGAAGATACACAAGATACAGTTTCTGTTGCCTTCCTTCCAGCAATGACAAGAAAGTATTGTCCCTTAGCTCAATCTTCTGTACCAAATTCATGATTCAGGCCAATACAGAATTTTTCATGGTGTCTTCTTGAAAAAAATGAAGCTGAAGATGAAAAAAAAAAAAATCATGAAACTTTCCTCTAATCCACAGGCAATAGAGATGATGTCTTCTTAGCAAGTAGTGGGGAGTAATAGTCATGGATCAATGGACTGAAACATCTGGTGCTCCGGACTCAAAGATCCACACTAAGGGATAAACTGAAGGATTTTCGCGTTAGTCTGGTCCTATAGGCAGGCTGTCCATTAGTGGCTGAAGGCATTAGCTGAAATGTTGAAGTACACACTCCTATTTAGGTTTGCATAACAGGAAACCAAACTGCATGCCCCGAAAGCATGGTTTAGTTCTGAGCCAGAGAGTGGTAAACAAACATGGATGTCAAATGCTTTATATTTTTCCACATTTGTTCCACAAAATTGTTTCATTATTTTGCAAGTTGCAATAAAGGAATTTAGTTACAATGTATCTCTATTTTAAACTTTCAAGTTATCTTGGAAATATTTTCTATTTTATTTTTCTTATTAATGATTTAGATTGCATATTCCACAGATTTTATGGATTTATAATGGTCACTTAATCCTCTTCTGTACTTTAAATACCATAGATTTTACTTTAATAATCCTCACATAAGCACAATAATGTATGTTTATTTTACAGCATAAGTTTACAAAATATATCACATATCACAGAAATCTTACTTCAGAAATTATCACAGTTTACTCTCCAACTGCAATTCTTTACTTGCTACAAAAATTTTGCCCTTAAAGTTTACATTTGTTTCCAAGAAAAATTACAGGCTTAGACATTGTTTTGCAATTCATTCACTCCATCTCAAAGTCTATATTACGTTTTAATCACATATCTCTATCACCTGCACATGAAAAGTTAATCAATCATAAATCTTGCAAGATAACGTTATTTCATTGAGTTACTGCTTCATTTGGTATCTACTGAGGGATATCAGTATTTTTTCCTGAATCACAACTTTTCAGCATATACATTGGGTTTATACACTCACACAGAAATCACGTTACATATGTACAGATGCACACATACACCCTTGTGTAAATCCACACACACATACACAGTTCTCGTCCTTGTCATGAACCAACACTTTTAATGGTATTCTCTGAATTCTTTCTTTATTTAGAGGTGTAAGTTGTACACTAGCAGTACACCACACATTTCCCGTAGGAACACACAGATGCATTTTCACTTTCACTGGATTCACTCTCATTTTATTTTGTTTTCATAACTTCCTGCAGTTTTTTTCCCCTCTGAAGCTCTAAGCAGCTCAGAGAGTATCTGCATTTCAAGGAAACAGCAGAATCATTTCACCTATAATTAATGTTTAGTTATAGACAAGTGATCAGGCAGCGATTTTGCAAGGCCATGTTCTCCGACTGGCTAATCAGACAACCAGAGCATGGGATTTGCATACTGTAAAACCGATGAGAAATAACCGTGACACAATTATGCAGATCAGACAGCAGAACCAATGTGAGCGGAGGGAACTGCACAGCTGGGAAGGAAAAAAAAAATAAAAATCTGCAACAAAATATTAGTGATTGCCAGAATTCCTGTCAGCTAGCAAAGGCAATCCCCTTCAGACAGAAAGTATGTTTATAATTATAGCCTCCTCCACTGGTGAGGTGCTCAGCAATAATAAAAACATTTGAGATAATTCTGCTGTGTTCCCACCAGCCTGTGAGCATTTGGCAGTTAGTTAAGGAGCACAGCTGCTATTTCAGTTTATTCCTTCTCTTGTTTTCGCTCATTTTCATGCCTTATGCATATATATAAAATACACACTATACAGTACTAATGTTGTCATATATATTTTATTGTACTGGGCATACTCTGCAGGTTTTGGTGGGGGGAAAGCGGGGTGTGGGGTTGCTGCGGTGGTCCCTGTGGGAAGGGACCAGGGGCTGAAGGGACACAGGCGGTTCCAGCCGGGCCCAGTGGACCCACAGCAGGACAGAACAGCCTGGGGTGCCTCTAGGTCAATCAGGCACGCCTCCGTGAAAACACATCCAGGAAAAGGGGCAAGCACCAAGACAAGGAACAAGCCCAGAGCAGGAGGAGAGAGGAGAGGAGGGAGGAGGACAGAGGGAAGAGCTGAGCACAGGCGGCAGCCGAGGCAGGTGGCTGAGCAGGGGCTGGAGCACAAGCGTGCACCGCAGAGGGCACCGAGAGATGGGACTGTGAAGGGACCGCAGGAACCGCTGGACACCGACCCTGCCTGCTGCGCGGCCGCTGCCTCACCAAAGGGACAGAGAGCAGTGTGTGGCGAGGGCACTGGGGAACAAAAAATCTGGGTGGGGAGAGGTGTCCAGAGGGAAGCGGAGGTGTTTTTCCTACGGGTTTGTTTGTTATTGTTTTTCTTCAATACCACAATCTGTAAGGAATTGTTAACTGGCAAAGAAGCTCAACTGAAATCACCCAGATTAGCATGGTGGTTCGGTCTGCAACAATTCCACAAATCCATCCTAACGTGGCAGCAGGACTGTCACGTGAGCATACCTGCGTTTACTCCTGGCTGCTGTATGTTCAGAAAAACTCTTCAGAGAGCAAAACCAAATTAAAGGTGACAGCAAGACAAACTAAACTTCCCAGTCCTCACATTGCAGGTTCCAGGCCTGATCTTGCTCCCTTGGAATTAAATGAGGATTTTAGCAATGACTGTGATTTAACAGTATGTAGCTACTTATGTGCAACAGGACTGAATATTCCTTTCACATAGTTTAGGTATCCCTGATGCCTGGAACCAGCAAGGACTCTTCATTAAGTGAACATTCCTGCATTACCTGTATACTCAAGATGAAATCCAGCAGCTGAAACACTGATATCGGACTGAAAATTCAGGTACAGATTGTTTGATGTGCTGTTGAGAAGTGGAGGTATGGTTGTTCCTGAAAAGAGAAATCAAAATATTATTGAAATGCACAGAAACTGAACTAAATACATACACAAATGTGCGTGTGTGTCTGTCAGTATAAAAAGACAGAAAGAGAAAGAGAAAGAGAAAAAGAAAGAGAAAGAGAAAGAGAAAAAGAGGGAAGGGGGAAGAGAGGATGGGAGGGGTAGATAGGTCACATAACTGATTCCACTGTATTTTGTCATCATGGATGCTATCAAGTATCTCTCCCTATAGAAGTTTTATTACACTTTCAGGGCACCATAATATCAGAGACATAAACTGTAGGCACTCAAGGAAGCAGGGTCTAGTATAAATTTATATTATACACCTTTATCCACAAAAGGAGAAATATTCACTAAGGTTTTAATGAAAGTGAGAGTAAATACTGTAACTGGAATAATTTTAAATGTAACAATAAAATATGTCAAGCAGCTCTGAATGTATTTTGTAGGGTTATTCTTAGAAACGTGATTGATTATTTATTTGTGTTCCAGCACAAAACAAGACAACAATCTTACTGTCTGTGATCTCCTTCTGTACATATCAATGAAGTAGAATAAAGGAAAACAAAACAAGGAAAAGGCAAACAGAACTGTCTTGTTTATCTAAAAGAAGGATAAAGAATGCATCCTTTAGTCATGTACAATTTCAAGAGACATCTCTTCCAGAAGCCTGTGTTTCTAGACCCTGTTACAGAGTGAGCAAAAAATTACATTAATAAATATCTAGTTTGGGAGCCTCTGAATGTTCATTTCTAACATTCTCAAATATTCAGCGTTATGAAAGTCTACTAAGAGACGACTGATCAAAACAGAAAGAATACTACCTGTTGTTAATTATAGGAGAAACAAACAGACACACACATAAGAACTAGAAAGAGCTGTGTGTTTACAATAAAGAGTTGAATCTCTGAAACACGTATTGTAAAATCTCCTCAATCACCTGAATAACTTCCAAGCCTTGGAGCATTGTTGTCAGCACCATCATAAAAGTCTAAGGAATCCCAGTTGTGTTCTGTGGCAAAACTCACCACTTGCACCTATGAAGAAAAATGTGAGATAAAAACCATAAACTTCTTCCCCTCTGTATTCAAGCACAAAGTCAACTGAAAATTGTAGCCTCTGTTGCTTTTAATCATGAAAAGTTGTGTCTTGCTCTCACTGTCAAAGAGAATAGAAAGACATCATTAAGTGAATAAAATTGCTTTGCAATATTTTTTTTTATTTCATTGCCAATTCAGACTTCTAAATCCTGTGACCCTTAGAGACAACTACATATTAGCTCTGATGAGAGTCACACAACTGCGAAAATCATCTGGGTATAGAACAGGATTCCCTTATGTGGAGGACATTGAGGGCAAGACAAAACACAGCATCATCAATTACTGCAGTTTCTTTGGGATTCTCTCCTGATTATCCAGGGCTGAAACAGTCCTGCAGTGATGCATGCTGCTTCACCTATCTTGCCGTTTTCAGCTTTGCTTCCCGGTGAGAACAACCTCCTGTGTTTGGTTCCCTTCATCACTGACCCATCTCCTGAGGAGAAGCAGTCACTAGCATGCCACAAGCAAAAGGCAGAACCTTCCCTTCATTCCTTCCAGAGGTGACAACATCCTTCCACTCATACGGCAATGCAGAGTGGTAAGCAGCCAGACTGCAAGAGGGAGGATGTATCTGTCCTCATACACTCCCCACAAACAGAGAAACGCCAGGTTCCTGCTCCTGTTTCAGAGGGGAGAGGGTCTGGCGTCTTTGTGTTCTAGTGAAATAACTGTTTAATGAAAAGCATTTAAGGAGTGACAGAAGCACAGACGAAACCCCAACCACCCTCAAAAAGATGTGCCTTTGTCACTAAGTGAGAGAATTATGCTGCTTTTACTGTCCTTCTGCCTCAATTATTCTTCCTTTTATTTTTTCTGAAATGGAACAGCTTCAACACAAGAAATAAGCACCAGTTCCAGTAATGAAGTTACTTTTCTAGGTGAAATATATGATGACTTGGACCTTCTACGCGATAGGAACGTTCAGTTTGGCTACCTATTTCTTGGATGGGGGCCTTAAACACTGTACTTTTTTGTATGAATTTGTCAGACACTACAGCCAAAGGGTGACTTTTTTTTTTTTTTTTTTTTTTTTTAAAAAAAGGGAAGTAATGGAGAAGCTCTGACTGTCAGCATGTCTTAGATACTTGGAGGAGGCCCACTGAATCCGATCCCTCAGAAACCTTCAAGACTTGTCTGTTTATTTTTCGGTTCACAAGGGATTGAGTTGAAACCTACGGGTATTCTCTCTGTCAGGAATATTTCTGAAGACATACAGAATTGGAAGTGCAGGCACCTAGGAAATCTTCAGAACAAATTTCAAATTATCTAATATTTTTAATGTGTTCTCAGGGCCACATTGCTGCTGACTACAGTTTTAATATTCATCATAAAACACCTAATTTAAAACATCTATTTTAGTGCCACTGGTGCTACTTGCCCTAACCTCCCCATGCAGTCAATAAATATATTGACAGACATACCTTCAGGCAGCAATTCAGAGCCAGTCTATATTAGATGCTTTGAATTATCCACTCGAGGTGCCTTTCTGCCTTAACTTTATAAGGAAACAGGCTAGATTAATTTCCTGATGTAAGGTATTTACATTAGGTGCCTGAAGGCAGGCTTTTGCTGCACACTCTTCATATTTCTACTTTGAAATATCTGCTTTTTGATTTGATATGAGACAGCTCAGCTTTTACATATGGTCACACTGTTTCAACAAATTCAACAACACGATACACATTGATAGCTGTTATACCTAAATAGTTTAAGATTCCATCTATGCATTTCAGAGAGGATTATGCACTGGTGATATATTATTTTGATCTCCTTTAAAGCCAGGGAAGTGTCTTTGTTACTTTGAGGGAGTAAATATCGGTCAGGAGAAATGTAGAGGTATTTTATGCATTTATATAAACCCAGAAGCATTAAATATCACAGTATCTTGAATATCTGTATTTGCATGCATTCTCAGGTTGGACAAAATCAGTCACCCACATTTTCAAATGTTGCCTCAAGTAGATGATTTTCACAGTAATAATTACATGTTTATATATGTATATCCAGGGTTTTTTTTTTCTATGAAATTAAAAAAAAAAAAAAACAACAAAACAATTCTGTTTCTATTTTTTATGTCATTAGTAAGATATAAAGCAAAGATCAATTGTGAAAACAGTAAAAAAGGTGTGATGACTGCTAATGATCCTCTATGAGCTGTATTCAGTTTACTGTATCAGGGACTTTATCTTCCTCAGACCTAGCACTGAAAACCAGGCAAGATTAAAAGGATGAAGCATGAATATCACACTTCATGAATGTCCTGCTTCCGTGTCATTCTGCAGAACTAATTACAATCATACAGGTATGCCCAGGAAACTGCCCTGCTGTCATTACATTTATACAAGTATAAATGAGGAAATTATTCATGAGTTATCATAGAATGGAGGAATGGTATTCGCTAGCTCAACAAAAAAACTTAAGAGAACTAGGCAAAAAAGCAAACAGTAAATATATCTATTTACTACGACTCTGGAGAAAAAGAATATCATACAGATTAGACACCTAACTCGAAATCAAAGTTAGTAATTAAATCACCCAGTGCAGTCTGTGATAAGAGATAAACACTTACAAAAAAGCAACAGTGACTGCCTAAGTCAGGACACCAATTAATGCCCAATTTCAATCCTCTCAACTATGCTCCTTGTGTTTAACTTACACAGAACAAGGTATCCTAACTTTGTCAACTGTTTAAATCAAGTAGTGTTCCTCAAAATCAATCTCAAAACTGATTTAGCTTATTATATACTATTATTAATGGACACTGGTGGCTTTGAAAATTGAACTCATACATGTTATCATGAATGGACTTAAGTTGTATTTGTGATGATTTTACATTTTTCTTAAGTATTTTTAGTTATTTAAAACAAAAAATGGATTTTTTTCTGAATGCTTATAAAGCAGCAAAGTATAAGCTCACACTACTTTTAAAACTTCATTTGACACGGCAGAATACCTTAAAAGATCTGTGATATAATTATTAAAAAGCTTTAACAAACTGTCCACAATGTGTTTTCTGATTTTTGTTATGAAATCTTTACCTACAGAAACTGAGCTCTTTATTTATTATTTTTCTACAGTAGTTATATTTTGAACCAAGGGTAGACATAGAAATCTTGCTACCATGGTTTCCTGATATGCATTTAGCTAGGAATTCGATCAGATGGTGCTTAGAAATCCTCATTTATTAAACTCAGCTGCCTTTCCGATAACCAGATTTCTGTCAGTTTCTTTAGTGAACTCCAAAGACTGAGATATACATGACTCAGCTTAATGGATACTTTTCTGCTGTATTCCATGAAGTTTCTAATCTAAATTTTAGTAAATGAGAATTGTGACAATATTTTAAAAGGACCAATTCCCATCTCACACTGAAATGTGCTGATTCATTCACACCACAATGAATTTCCATAACTATAGAGTAAATAACAGAGTTTCCAGGAAAACATATATAACTCCTCCATGGAAGCAACCCACTGAATTTAATTCTGTTAGAGGAGATTTATCCATTTTGAGAGCTGACCAAAAAAAAAAAAAAAAAAAAATCACAGGAAATCCTCTCTATTTCCTCTGGCTTACAAGAAGTCATTGAGCTATTGATATAACACGTTAATTTATTGGTGATTTTCTTCTAAGTAAAAAGTTACAAGTGTATCTTTTAAGATTTTTGTAAATCTTATAACTTTTAACAACTGCATGAATAAAAAAAGATGTGCAATTTATACCATTGTGAGAATCATTAGTGAGATAGAAAAATCTATAAATAAATGATCTTTTTGTGCTCTTGTGTCAGGATAAACAGTTCTAAACATGACAATAACAAGCAAATAACAAGCATACTTACTTGAATCCCAGCTCCCTCTGGTACTGTGATCTTCCATACACAATTCAGATTGTTGTCATAAGGTTCAGGGTAACCAGGAGACAAAATGGTCCCTTTGCGCTTTGTTAAAATTCCACCACAGGGCACTGAAAGGAAATGCACAAGGCAAGAAAAGAAGCATGAAGCTTCAGAAGTGACAAAAGTTATTATAAAAGCTTACACAATGTTCAGCATACCATGGCTGAAAACTTTTGTTAATTTATGCTACATTAAAAAAAAAATATATTTGTCTCAGGAAAATAAAATCTTGTACCTCAAAAACTTTCTTTTAAATGACCAAAGAAGAACAAAGGAAATTTAGAATTATGTCAGTTTTCTACCTGACAGAATTGTGCTCATATTCTCCTTTTTCATTTGACCTTTAACAAAGTGAAATCCATTCCACTGTCTCCAAGCAATCTTCCAAAAATTAGGTATTTTTTAGGGGTTAAAAATGAAGTTTGAACAGTTATGCATTGTATTAGTAGAAAAGATTAAAATGTGCACAAAAAAGACACATTCTTTCTTAATATTGCTGCTTTGTTGTTGTCTAAATAACTAATAGCATCAGTCTGAGCTCCTTGACTGTTCTCTTTGCTTGTGTGAGTTATCCCATTACAGACGATGCATCTGTCACATTAGTAAAGAAATTGCTAAATGTTTGCAAGACTGCACTCATCATATCCATGCCCATGGATTAATAAAAGTGTTATGCTTGAAATAGGACAGAGGCATTCAGTACCATCAAGTTTCTCTTCTGAATATGTAACTTGAATGGATCGTGTCTAGATCGTTAGATGCTCTAACAGTTACAAAGAACATTACAGCTTAATCTAGATACAGATAGTCTGCTGGTATTTAAGAAGTTGAAGGAAAAGACTGATGAGATGGTTTATCAAAACCATTAGAAGCTAATGTATCCTTCTATGCAACATTACTAAGTTCTGAATGGATTTCATTAGATACAAATATGAAGATTTAGAAAACAACTCGGAGAATGCAATTTATCTTAATAATGAATACTGTAGCTGTATTTTGTGTGGCATATAATTGATAGAATCTGCTGGGAACTACATGGATAAACTAAGAGCCAGTGTCACTTAAAGTGTTTAAAAAGTTACTCATAACAGGATGAACAGACAGAACGATTGATGTCTGCTAACGGTAAGAAAATATTCAAGCATTTGCTAGACTCAAGGCAATTTAATATGGTCATGTCTACCACTTCAATTATTAAAGTGATTTAGTTCAATGCAATTTTTACCTCGTGTATATTTTATCACCTTTATTGGCACAGTGATTTTCATACACAAGGTGGCCTGTAACCCTTTCTCAGTTCAACTCGCCTAGAGACAGATAGCTTTCTCTTCCACAGACTAAATAATGTGTTAAAATATCAATAATATATTGTGATCAATGGCCAAAAACAATTACTTCAACACTTTGTTGAGTTGTTATATCTGAAAAAAAAAAAAGCGAATACATTTCAAGGGGGTGTGGTTCTATTCCCATGCCTGAAAGAGTCTAAATAAACATTATTTGTGTACAATAGCTGGTTAATAATATTTTACTAATATCACCCCGGTGGTACTTAAGTCTTGATTTCTATCAAGATTTTAGCGTATTGGAGAAGATATTTTATTTTACTGAAAACCACTCAGGCTCTACGATGCACCATCATCTGATTAGCACAGATGACTCAAAACCAACCTAACCAAAAAATGTTCTGTATTTTCCTTTCCTCTATTCATCTAAAACTCTGCTTATGTTCTTCTTACTGCTGGAGTCAATATCTTAATATGGTTTTTGCAATGGGCTAGGATGATTTTATAAAAAAAAAATCTGTTCTCTGTCAAGAAAAGTAAAGTAACTAATTCATACATATATTTACTGTTTTGGTTGGGAATGGAGTTCTTCAGATGTCTTCATCCTCAAAATGAATAGTTTTCAACGTATTCAATTTGCACAAAATTAATGTATAATGCAGTCAGTACTGCAACAGATGTTACAGGTGGAAAAGTTTGATGGCATTGCGAAAACATCTGTGCAAATGATAACCAATTTTAATTCATTTATAACTTATTTTTTTACATACAAAAAACCCAAGCCAAACTCTCATTTAACTTAACATGTAAATATGCCATATTTGCCTTTTTCTCTCTTCACTGTGGGGCTTTTCAGCACAATCACCAGATTTCCAAATTTTGGTGCAAATCAGTTTTATAAAAGTCAGTGGCCACACATTAATTTAAGAATTTAATTTTGAGAATTTAATCTTGTATGACTAGAACCTGACAAAGTATATTTTCTGATCTGAAAAATCACTGTTTTTTTTTCTGATAAGCAATGAAATATTAGCGTAACTGCTTCTAAATCTTTAAAACAGTAGTGTTCTTTCTAATAGCTTGCAATATCTTGTTAGAGATCTACAAGGTAAGAGCATCTTAGTCTTGCCAGTAATCAGGCACAAACTAATATTTCTGAATTTTGATTAAGGGACAGCCAGGGACTGTCGCTGATGTCAACGTATAAGGAGCTAACACACAATTTACAACAGCAGAGTATGTTCATGAAACTCGTGAAATGTCACAGCAAGGTTAGAATAGAAAGGGGAATAAAATCTCAACCTTGAATGAAGAAGAAAATGA
Organism: Pterocles gutturalis; assembly: GCF_000699245.1. Taxonomy (NCBI): domain Eukaryota; kingdom Metazoa; phylum Chordata; class Aves; order Pterocliformes; family Pteroclidae; genus Pterocles; species Pterocles gutturalis. Next base: position 44,361 of record NW_010122952.1, read on the forward strand.
ATAAAAAAAAATATTGTATAGATGACAAAGAAGGAACACATTCAGCTAGAGAGAACTGTCTACACTTTGGGCAGTAATTAGTTCTATTCAAAAGCCTTAAGAACTCACCAACGCATGTAGGGAGTGAATCATTCCACTGTGCCAATGCATTTGGTACTGTATCACATCTAATTGCTGTTGACCCATGGAGGATATAGCCTGGACTGCACTCAAAAAGAACCAGTGACCCAACTGCAAATTCATTTCCAATCCTTTTTCCAAATCTCGGTTCAGGCACAGAGCTACACTGAGTTGCACTTGTTCTTGGAACAGCTGCAAACATACAAACAATTGTGGATTCTTAATTTCAGATTTGGTGGAAGAATACAGATTTTGAACCCCAGATATTCAAAATTACTGGAAGTAGCATTCAGCTATTTGCCAGTTAAGACTATTTTCATAATCCTCAAATTAATCTTCAACAATATGGATTGCATACTTTTGATGTCTGAGTTACTATTTAGAAGAGCGTAACACTGATATCCTTGCCAAGATTAAAAGCAATGCATAAAATCCACACTGAAACCTTTCTAAAATGGCACTGAAAAGAAATACTACTGTGAAATATTCATCTAATAAATGGTTTTAAAATAACATTTATGTGTCAGATAGATATTTACCTCTATTCCTGTGGATTTCTAAATGTGCATTCTGACTGTCAGATCAGGATTTAAATATAATGAAAGAATGAATTTCAGTGGCAAGTATTGATGTATAACCATTTCTGCATTTGACCCATAAAAACACAAATAATGTAAACCAAGAGAAGTATCTTAATAACAGCAAGATCGCTGATTCACTTACAGGTAATAACACTTAGAGCTATTCATATTTACGTTCAGAGATAAGCCAGCTTGAGCAGCAAGACGGATCTAGCACTAGTCAACCAGATTAGCAAACAGAAACAGCTGCTTTGTATAACTATCTTCTTAAATTTGGAACCTCTCTTATGCATCTTAACTATTTGATTTAAGCTTTAAAGTACAGACAAAAGAATTGTCCTAGACACTTTTGAAAACATGCAGGAATAGTGAAACTTGTTACATTGTTCACAGGCTAATAGGGTCTTCTACATTCACAGTCTGTTCCTGTCTGCTGATTTACAATTTGTGATGAAAAGAATAAAGGTACACATTTTTTCCAGGTTGTCTCACCTTGATAAACAAAATGAAATCCTTTAGCAGTTATTGGTCCAACTGAAGTAAATCTAACCGTGATCTGGTTACCTGAGCTCAATGGGAGGGATTCACCTACTCAAACAAAGCAAATACAAAGCTATCATAACCACTTTTTACTGAAGAAGCATTCGAAATATCTGTCAACATCTTTGCAGCTAGAAATAACCCTCCTCAAACCCAGTTCTGCTTCAGTACACTTTGCAAGATATACCTAATTTCAATATTTTATGTTGGCAGTATTATGTTTTTCTAGAAAAGGGGGACTAAAACTCATCTTGGTTATCAGGAATATTTTGGGGGTTTTTCCTTTACCAAAAAAAACCCAAACCCCATACCTCTTTTAATTGAGTCAATGTGCACATAATCTATACAATTTTACTTTGCTACAAATAAATGCTCCTTTCCTTTTTGAATATATATTACCCATTTCAGACTGTCCACCAGATAAAAGTCATAAGGCACAGAGTAAGAAGTCCAAACCACTCACTGTAATAGTTAAATATCAGAAGAAAAAAATCTAAACAAAACAAAAAAACCCCAATTTTGCTTCATTTTATTCATTAGTGTGAAGAGTTTTGAGTGATTAGGTAGGCTCCTAGTTCAAAATCCTGATTTTATGTATTTGCCTGAACTGAATCTAAATAACAATCATTTTTTTTTTAAATTTTTTTCTGACTACACTATCTTTCTAGGTTCAGAAAAACCACACAACATTTTAATGACAGTTCTATTAAAGGATACCTGAATGAGATCCTGAGAGAGAGGATAACAAAGATGACTGCAGAGTTGGGCCATCATATACTTCAACTACATCATGGAGTGATGTCTGGAAAAATACAAACTGGCCAAAAACCACTGACCAAACAGGAAGGAGAAAAAGCAAGAGGCACCAATGGCCAAAAAAAAAAAAAAAAAAAAAAAAAGGAGGACAGAATGAGAAAGGAAAAACAACAAAAAAAGAAGAGATCAAAATATACATTAATGTATTGTTTGAAAAATATTTAAATAACAAATGATATTTATTGATTGATTTCTCTGATCACTTAATTATCTGTGCTGGTGTTTAAAGTTATTTCCCATACTGTTATAGCACTAAAGGGATAAAAATGTAATTATATATATATATATGTAAAAGAGGCAATGAAGGTACACAAGCAGTACATATACTCGTTAAAAGATTCCAGTATTGAGGGAACAAAACCATTTTTTCTGGTGTTGAATATACTTTCAAAATCTCTGCTCTCTCCTACCCAACAAACATGCAAATTATCAGTGCAACATCCTCCTTCATAATTCTAGGCATATTGCTATATATTGTGTTTTATTAATTAATTTTGCTGATGAGTAAGTTTTACTTACCTTGGAATGTCTCCATTTTCTTAAGAACATTATCATTCACTGCATTTTTACCTTTGTGAACTAAATGAGCAACTGATTCAAAGCAAAAAACTTTTTGGAAGACATACACCGAATCACAAAAATTACTATTTTTTGAAGTTATCCTAGTAGAACAACTCAATTCAAGAATGTTACTTTCTCATTTAAGCTCAAAGGTCTGTGCAGCACACTCACATCACAGTTGTTTGCACTTTCAATATAAGTAAATAGTAAAAAGAAAATAAAAATTTTGGATTCATTCTGGTCCTAGTACCTAGAAAACATTTCCACACTAATTTTATCACCATTAGTAGCAATAGAAGGAAAAATGGCTTAAGGAGTACAAAGGTAAAAAAGTGGACGTGATTAGATATTTGTAGGCACTGGAACACCTATAAAGAGAAACAAAACTACTTCTGGTTCATTATCCAGGTTAGACATTTTGGGATAAATATTCCAATGTGTTGCTACTGGATTATATTTGCTCTATAGTATCTTTATGTGATAATTTTGTGTTTTCTAAAGGATGAAGCTAGGCACCTACAATTCTTCCAATTTATACGGCATTAAACATTTAAAAAATATATTAAAAATGTGTCAACTTCAAATTGTTGACCTTTTTCTTTTTTTTTTAATAAATTTGATTTTAAAGGGCAACTCCACCTTGCCAACTCAAGATCTTATCATACCCTCTTCTCAAGAAGAAGTCACATTTTTTATAAGACAACCTCTTTTTGAAGGGAAAGACTGGGTGTTATATTTACAAAATGTTCAAACAAAAGTAATTTAAAAACATTTCCAAAGATTTTTGTCCGTGTTTAGGAGGAACCATAAATGAGAAGTCAAATTATCTCCATCATTTTTCGTCCAGTCTCCAGAAAATTAAATATTGATTTTTTTAATAGCTCTGTTTATTTTTAAAATAATATTTGGCTGCATTCAAGTCTTCTCTTTGGTGTTGCTAAAGATAACTAACAAACTTCATCTAACTGATTGTTTCTACCACATCTGTACTTTTATCAAATATTTTCATACTCAATGAATTTCATTTTGCCATTGTGCCAAGTAAAGTTCCTTAAGACTTCCACTACTGTTTCCCATTTCAAATTAAGTTGCAAACTATGTATGAAAAATTCAGGCAACTGTTGAGGCACAACTTAACAAGCACACATAACTATTCTCAAGAGCTGTGTCCTGGAAAAAACTGTAAAAACATAATTGATGAGCTATATTCATGTTGTAATGGGTTATTAGAAAATATTTACACAGCAATTGTACTACATTGTGAGCCAAATTTAAAGGTCTATTTATGCATTTCATAAGTATTTCAAGATTGTTGTTGCCTCCAGCTTTGTCTTAAGCACCCTCCTGTCTGTAACACTGAAGAAAGTGAACAAATATGCGAGTTAAAATTGGTCATTTTGGAAAGAGAAAGGTCCATAGATCACTTCTGGTAACTGTTTTTTCACTGTCATTTGTGTATTTCTTAATAAAATAGAGGCAAAATCTGAGAAGATAATATAAAGTTATCAGTAGTTTGAAATCAAATATATTATGAAGAGATCTAAGGGGATTAATATGGCTAAGCCATCACAAAGCAATGACAAATGTGACCTACTGTCAAAACAGTGATTAATATGAAATAGCAGCAAGCTCAAGTACAGGGATTTGGGTACACAGTTTTATCATCAATTTACGTTTAAGTCAATCAAGCTGCTGCCTCAAGTCAGGCAGGAGTATGGTGCTGCCAGTAGAGGAGATAGAATACAGATCCTCTTCCTTCCTCTTTGTGTGCCACGATACTTATTTTTCATTAAATGAGCTGTGAAATATTACAATACATCAGTGACTGATACCTGACCAGCTGAGATTATGTCACAAGAAGGGAAATTATTGTTACTAGAAAAAGAACAGTTCATTATTCCTGTGTTTTCTGGGGGTTATAACTGTCTGCCCCTTTTGGCATGTGTTTATTCTGTTCATTTTGTAGTATTTGAAAAGAATTTCTTTAAAAACAAACCAAAACAAGTATAATTTGAAGACAATACCAAAAACATCTGCTTCAAAATTCACAAAAATTGATAAAATATAAATGTGAGTATCCAGCATAATCTGCCATTGGGAAACATATAAAAAATAATTACCCAATCCAAATAATGATCAAATCATTTTAACTGAAGAATTTGAGGGGTGATGTATTTATTTTTTTTTAAATTATGGATGAATAATTATTCTCTAAAGAACGGCTCACTCTCAGTTATTTGCTATCACCTGTCAACTATCATGAAAGACTGAAAGTCACCAGTCCAAACTTGACATCTGAAGTTGGGCTGCAAATTATTCCTGAATTTATGTTCATCTTGGCCTTCACTGCATTGCATAGCAAAGCTAGTTAAAAATAAAGTATCTTTTCCCCTGTATTTTGTGGCTTGACATTTTCCTCAGGTATTTAAGTGTCTATTATTTTACAGGATTAGCAACGGTAGGGTACCTAAAGAATCTTTCCTCTTGGAATTTTCATAGTTACAATATTAATTAATGTATTTCCCCAAAAATAAACAAAATACATTTCTCTGCTTTTTATACTTTTCCATTTGTGTGATTTTTTTTTTCCTGTCAAAATTCCAAGCAAACTGTAGTTTTAATACTGTCATTAATTTAGGAAATTGAGGCAAGACATTAATTTGAAATATATCAGCACAAGCAAGCTCCCTCTTAACCAGGAAAGAACTAGATAAGACAACTTTCCATGCCTCTAAACATCTAGACGTTTCTATGGCCTTCATCACTATAACATCTGGATACTTTTAATGAGCTTGGAAAGCATCTAACAACAGATGGAATTGACACAAAATAGTTGATTAGTTAAAAATTTCACCAAAGAACTTTTGGTTTCATTTTTACAGGGAGAAATAAACATATAGAGTTTACTTCTGTCTTTTAATTGGCCTGTTTAAAAAATAAGAAAAAATACTGGTATAATTTAAATAGTGTCAGATTGATGAACAATGTTCTCCGTGTTATTCTTATCACAAAATCAGAGAATAACAGTCTAGTAGACTCCAGGGATCACCCAGTCCAGTCCTCTTGCCCAGAGAAGGGTCATTTAGAGCAGACTGCTCAGGCCCATGTCCAGTCAGGTTTTGAACATCTCCAGGAACGGAGACTTCTCAGCCTCTCCGGGCAACCTGTTCCACTGTCCCATCTCCCTTACAGTAACAGTTTTTCTCTTTTGTTTAAAGGAAATTTCCTGATTCAGTCTGTGCCCATTGCCCCTTGTTCTGTCACTGGGCACCACTGAGAGGTCTGGCTCTGCCTCCTTTGCTTCCTAGGAGTTCATACACACTGATGAGATCCCCCTGCGCTTTCTCTTCTCCAGACGGAACAGTCCCAGCTCTCTCGGCCTCTCCTTGTATGTCTGATGCACCAGTCCCTTCATCATCTGCATTGCCCTTCACTGGACTCACTCCAGTATGGCCATGTCTCTCTTGTACTGGGGAGACCAGCACTGGGTATGCCACCTCACGTGCATCTCACCAGTACCGAACAGAGGAGAAGGATCACATCCCTCAACCTCCTGGCAATGCTTTGCTGACTGCATCCCAGGAAGCTGGTGGCATCCTTTGCCATAAGGGCACATCGCTGACTCATGTTCAACTTTGCATCCATCAGGACCCCCAGGACCTTTTCTGCAAACCTGCTTTTCAGCTAGCTGGCCCCCAGTCTGACAGCTGTACAGGGTTATTCCTCAGCTGAGGACGCTTTATTTCCTTTTGCTGAATTTCATGAGCTTCCTGCCTTACAATTCCTCTGAGCCTCTGAATGGCAGCACAACCATATGGTGTATCAGACACTCATCCAGTTTTGGATCATCTACACACTTGCTGAGAATGCACTCAGTCCCACCATGTAGGTAATTTAAGGAGATATTAGGCAGCACTGTCTGCAGTATTGATCCCTAAGGTACACCATGACTGACTTACTGCCAGTTATCCTTCGTGCTGCTGACCACAACCCTTGGAGTTTGGCAGTTCAGCCAGTTTTCAATTGACCTCACCGTCTGCTTATCTAGTCAGTACTTCATCAATTTGTCAATGAAGATGTTATGGGAGACTGTGTTGAAAGGCTTGCTAAAGTCAAGATAAACAACATGATCGAGTGCCCTCTACTCAACCACCTAGGCAGTCATCTTATTGTAGAAGGCTAATAGGTCTGTCAGGACTGATTTACCTTTTGTAAATCCATGGTGACTACTTTCAAGCATCTTCCTGTCCTTAGTATGTTTGGAGAAGGTGAGAGAGATTACCAAAGAGACTACCATGGTTTAAGCATTGTTATTACATAAACTGAAACAAGCATCTTATATAAAACCTCCTGATGAAGTTGAGGTGTTTGCTTCAAGACTGAATCAGCACTTACAATGATAGGTCCTAGTAACTGTCACTGACAATGGAAAAGGAAAATTAACTCTGTTAATTACAGTATGGTCCAGATCACCTCTGCAATTCTTAATACACATATATGTCTCCGATCAGGAACTATTTCACAACAGAAGTAAAAAAATCTGTTTCAGTCTGGGCAAGATATCCGTGGGCTATATCACAGTTGTTACATCACCATTTCTCTTGTACCAAATTAGTTTTGAAGAACTGAAAAAAGGCCCAACAAAACAAATCCTAGATAAAACAATCTGTGTTATGAATGATAATTTTTAATTGTGCTTGAGCATGGTATTTTAGATAAATATTTTCTACTTTAAAATAGGTTTCTTCTAATTGTGAATAAAAAATTAAGGTGTTCAGGTGTCTAACAATTGTGGTATGCACACGAGTCTTACCACAGAGCTAGAAGACTTCCTCAGAATTTTAAGTTACTCTGCAGGAGCTAACTTTTCATAATTTCAAACAGAATTTCTGTCATCAGACTAAATGGTCTTTCTCATAGCAGCATGGAATATTTATTTCACAATGAAAAAAAAAAAAAAGATTCTTCATCAGCTCCACTGATGACATCCTCCCTTTGCTGTGATGTTTTTCCTATCAGGAATTATAACACCTTCTTTTTCCCAATAAAAAAAAGAAAAAAAAATTGTTCAGAAGCTGCAGCCTTTTTAAAAACTAGATAAATGGTCTCCATGGTGATTAAAAATAACAAGTGCACACTAAGAAGCAAGAAATGAAAACTTCTAATGCATCTCATCTCCCAAGTCTGGAGACCCTATTCACTGTGCTAAGCGGCGAATCATGGCCAGTCAGCTAAACGACAAATTACAATGGAGAAAAGCCACGTTTTTCAGGATTCAGGCACAACTGCAGGAAGCAGAAAGCAGGAAACTATCGTATTGAGAAAGACTCGTCAACGCTTTACTGATCTGATGATCAGATTGGGGTCATCAATCAAATGATCATCAGATAGGAGAAATTCTTGTGCCCATTCTCATAAGAAAGACAGGAATTCCCCATAAAATCAGACAACTGCATTAAGATCTGACTACACTAGTATGATGGCAATCACTGTAGCTTTCATTCCAGGAGTTTCAGGATTTTATTTTATTTTATTTTTTAATGAAGAGGAGGGGAGGAATTTTTTTTTTTTTTTTTTTTTTTGGTGAAAAACAGGACATTGTTTAAATTTTTCAGTTCTTCTACCATTTCCTTTGGATGTCACCTTCAAGACACCTAGAACTAGCCATAGAGCAGCCTTGGAAAAAAAATAATGCATGAATGAAGAGCAGAATATCCACATCTAGAAGGATTTTCAAGTTAAGGTCTGTTATTTATTCATATGAAGCAGCTTAACATTCATGTACTGCAAGCCAAAACTTTTACATAAAACAGTTTAATCATAGAAAGTATGTTTAATAAACTCACACATGCTAAAGGTAGAATGGTTTATTATGACCTACCACTGTCTTAACTTAGGATAAAAGGAGAAAAATCATTTTACTATATTGTCAAAAAAGTCAGAGGCTACCTACCGCTACAAATTATATCTTTCTACTCCTGCTGGAACACAGCCTTCCTCTGTGAGTGATCCATTTAAGTATTTAGCTTCATCACAAGCAACACAGAGAAAAAAAATATTTTTTTCCTTAGTATTTAGGATGAACAAGCAATACACTGTGATGATGGACTGACTCAGTATTTTTAAATTGAATTATACTCATGTAGACATCAAATAAATTGATATTCACCCCCTTCTGCCTGAGAAAAATGTCCAGTTAAACTGCAAGATAAAGTGAATATATGTTGAGCTCTTGGAAGATAAATTGTTCATTAATCACTGAGAAAGTTTTTGAAGGGAAAGACTGAAACATGACATCTTAAAGAGATGATCTTACCTTCTGCCCAAGAAAAATGTTCAGTTAAAACTGCAAGATAAAGTGAATATATGTTGAGCTCTTGGAAGATAAATTGTTCATTAATCACTGAGAAAGTTTTTGAAGGGAAAGACTGAAACATGACATCTTAAAGAGATGATCTTACAGAAGTCACCCATATAAGAATATCACTTTCAGTAAGGGAACTCAAATAAATTCTGACCAGCTCGCATAACCAAATTGGAAGATCTGATCTTGTACTGTTCAGTGGATTACTTCAGTTTGACATAACAATAACTGAGTATCTTTGAGTTAGCAGTGTTACTATCATTATTTAGCTTTTAAATGAAAATAGTACCAGGGTTGTCTTTTTTTTTCTTAAATGTTTCTCCTCTTACATTTCCAAATGTTTGGTTGTCTGCCAGTTACTGTTAATACATTCAGTCTACTCTGTGTCTGTAGAGGTAATTTTCAGTGATAGCTGTTAGATTTCTCTGTAATTGTTGACACTTTAGCATATGCTGTAACAGGAAAAATATTGTTTGCGAATACAGAGTCCCTCCTAGTAGTATCCTGTTGGGTAAATCTCAATACATTTCAAAACAAATACCAAAATAAAACAGCCTTCTAGTGTTCCTGAACTTGGAGGCAGTAAAAATTAATTCTAACAGTATAAGCCTCTTGGGTGCACTGCAGACTAAACACGAAAATAGGGCTAGTGATGGGTGCATGTGTACACCACTAGAAGAGGTGTTCTTACTGACATGAGTAAGGGTTGAGAACTTCTTATTCGCAACAGATAATTACTAACAAGAGTGACTGAGCAATCGAAACTGAATGAAATTGATATAACAATGTAACAAAAAATAAACAGATATTAAAATAAAGAGGAAATGTGGAATAACTAAAAATTAAAAGATGCTAAAGTTGTCAAAAGTTAAAAGGAACACACATATACACACATAATACACATAAATATATAATTATATACATTTTCTGTAGCTACTGAAGCTATAGATTGCCCTTGCACAAGTTTCCCAATGGATAAATGTATGAATACACAACACAAACCTACAGAAGACTTAAAATATATCAGCATTGTATTTCAATATCATTGTATGTATAGCACAAGTTTACTGTTATTAGCAAACTAAATATACTTCAATAAGGTTATATTTAACATCAATGATCAACATAAAAGTCATGGAGATTTTTCAAACCACACATAGGTGTGCCAGCTAAGTGTACTTGGACAGGGCAAGTTAACGTGAATTTATACTAGTTCTTCACAAGGCATGTGACATGCACCACTGTCTAGTTCTTTATGTCTTAGTCTGTGGAAAGAGCCTTTACTGAACTATCTGCCTTTCACTGCGAGCTATCCAAGTTCCATCGGTAGTCTCAGCTATTGTTCTCTCAGGTGGAGTTCTCTGTTTCCTGGCAGGGCACACAGAAGATTAGGGAGGATAAGAATGAATAAAGGATTCTCTTTGCAAACAAGGAACAGGTAAAGAAGGGCAGGAAGAGTTCTGGTTCTTAAAGCTCTCAGAAGCCATTTCCCTTCACCACACGAAGGTGAAGAAAATACTTCCATCATCTGAGAGACACAAAAACCAGGAGTGCACAGATCTAGGTCAGAGTTGTAAGACATACTCTGCTGTTCTTCCTTTGTTTTTCTTCTGCAAAGAAAGTGTTGATTGAAAACATGTTGGCCTGTTCTCCTTCTTTTTACTTTATTCCTGCATTCCCACAGTAGGAGGGGAAGAAGGTGATGGGAAGTGCTGCATCTTCTCATGTTTGAGAAAATAAACGGCTTATTTGAATGCATGAAAAGACAATAAGAATGTGTTGGGGATAGGAGATGGGGCAGTTAGAAACACTAGAAGCTCAGAACGAGGCAGTCAAGTTAAATTGCACTTGATTATATTATGCCAAAATGGGCATAATTCCATCTCAAATGGGAGAAAAGTGAGACTCGAGCCTTTTTCCTGGAGCTGGAACAGGAGTGAACTTGTCAATTTCTTCACTTTTCTTCACTTCAGTTTCCTTCCTCAGTGCAGTTTTACCTGCTTGAAGCTGGTCTCTGAAGCAAAAAAAAAAATCAGGGGGCTGGAGCACCTCCCCTATGAGGACAGGCTGAGGGAGTTAGGCTTGTTCAGCCTGGGGAAGAGAAGGCTGCGGGGAGACCTCATTGCAGCCTTTCAATACCTGAAGGGAATCTACACCCAGGAGGGGAGTAAACTCTTTGAAAGGGCCGACAATAGCAGGACTAGGGGAAATGGATACAAGTTGAAGGAGGGAAGATTTAGGTTGGATGTTAGGGGGAAGTTCTTTACTAGGAGAATGGTTAGGCCCTGGAACAGGCTGCCCAGGGAGGTTGTGGATGCCCCGTCCTTGGAGGTGTTCAAGGCCAGGTTGGACGGGGCCCTGGGCAACCTGATCTAGTAAATGTGTATGTTTGGTGGCCCTGCCAGGCAGGGGGGTTGGAACTACATGATCCTTGAGGTCCCTTCCAACCCGGGTCATTCTATGATTCTGTGATTGATTCTTGTCTAATTAACATATTTTTGTTTGTTCCTAAAATAAGTGAAGTTTATCACGTTACACAGATTATCATTCTCCTCCAGGCTTCAAACCTCCATCTCCCTTTCCGTTCCCCTCTTTGCACAACTCACATCCCTCTCTCCTGGCCTGACTTACTATCCATATATGTGAAACCCTTTATGGATCCGCAACAGCACAATAGTAGAGGCTAAAAAAGTCAAACCAGTACATTTTCTTTTAAATACTATAGATATTATATTAATTATATACTATTTGAAATAACAATAAATAATACTAGTATGTTACGTCTGTCATGTAATACAGAAACCCAAAAGAAATACCACACCATCCCCCCTTCTTTTCTCTATGTTTGTTTATTTCTATTTGACTAAACTAAAACTCAAGCATATATTATTATTGTTTGTTTAATCAGGTAACTGTGGTTTATTTATCCCTACAGTCAAAAAACTGTATCTTACAATTTTGACTACCTTTAAAGCTCTTTATGATTGACTGTATACCTAAAATCTTGAATTTACCTCATCTTGTCTAAGCTACCTAAAAGTTAGATAGCTTTTTGGAGCTTATTTCTTGAATTTTTTCCTGAAAGGGAATGAATCATGCTCTGGAGAGACCTGTCTTTCTCCGGTAACTAGAGTGGGAACCTGGACAACTAGTGTAAACTAAATACTCAGTTTCTCATGGCTGAAGAAAGCCGAGATGAACTTCATCCATAATGCTTTGACCTTACAGACACAATTTATTCTTCTTATTTTACAAAGCAGTCTTTTAAAAACTTGATTAGAAACCGAAGACCTGAAATTATATCACACTAAATAAAAAAAAAAGTATGTCAAATAAACAGATGTGTTGTCATCTATGCACAAACTGACATGTTATAACATGTCAAAGGTCCAGCAACAGAAAACATTAGTTTCCCCCAGAGTATACTGTTTCGTTCTTTTTTTAAAGAAGCAAATACAGACATATGTTGTGAAAAGAACAAGGGCAGAGCTCTAGAAGAGGGTATGTTGCTTTTTCATTCAACATCAATATAAAAGTATTCAATTGTATACTAACAAAGAATCTGCCTTTCATGACACTCATTATGCTATATTTTCTCGTGTGCTTATATGTAATGACTTTTGAAAGTGGAAGAACAGAGTTCTCCAAAATTTACTTTAAAATATATAAAATCAATGACCCATTCAAATACTAATAATTTAGACTGGGTATTAATTCAATTAATGAGATTCAACAATTATAATGAACAGTAAGTATGCAATACAAAATAAGTTGATATATTTTCCGGGGGGAAAATGTATCGCTCTGGGGTGACCTTATCGCAGCCTTCCAGTACCTGAAGGGGGCCTACAGGAAAGCTGGGGAGGGACTTTTTACAACGGCACGTAGTGACAGGATGAGAGGCAATGGATTTAAACTGCAAGAGGGTAGATTTAGACTAGATATTAGGAAGAAATTCTTTACGATGAGGGGGATGAGGCACTGGAACAGGTTGCCCAGAGAAGTTGCGGATTATGTCCCATCCCCGGAAGTGTTCAAGGTCAGGCTGTGTGGGTTTTGAGCAACCTGGCCTAGTGGAAGGTGTCCCTGCTCACTGCAGGGAGGGCTGGACTGGATGACCTTTAAAGGTTGCTTCCAACCTAAACCATTCCATGATTTTATGATAAGCAGAGACTACATGATCATTTTTAAACACAAATGCATTTATAGACTCAGAATTACTCATGGAGATGAAGCAAACATACACTAAAACACTAGTATGGATTTACCAACACTGCTGAAGAGTCTTCAGTCAACCCCATAAATGGTAACCGGTGCATCAAATAATTTTTAACAAAAACATTTTTTCATAAGTATTATACTTGCTAACTTTAATGCTGTAATTTTTTTGTTCATTGTTGCATTTGTTTATGATATTTCTTTCTTTTTAAAGAACTCACAGGAATTCCTAATAACATGGTTGAAGAAAAATGTGGTAGACTCAGTTTCTTTGCCTCTTTTATGAAGACTTCTTATTTGTTTCCGGTGAGTTACATTCTGGAGGAACGAAATAAACTTGGATTGTAGATGCCCTGAGTGTAAAATTTACCATTTTTAATAGGGTCCAGGCAACATTAACACTAACACTTAGCTGGCCTTATTTTGAAAAGGAAATTGAGAATTCAATTTAACTAGATTAGTCTAGAACAAGCCCTCTTATTTTCATTATGAAGTATATTTGGGGGTTTTTGTTTGTTTGTTTGTGTGTTTTTAATTTTCTTTTCTTGTTTTTCCAATACAATAATCTTTGGAGGAAAAGAGACCACAAAACAACTAGAAAATACATTATGAACATGAGTTATTGTAAAATTTAAAAATCAAAACCACGCAGAGTTCTATCCAGCTTTTTACATTAGAAGCCATATTTAAGCAAGAGAAAATTTTGAGTTATCTCCCTATTACTAACCTTAATTTCTAACCGGATAGATGAAACTATAAAATACTATTCATACCTGCAGAAACCAATACGAAGAAAAAATACTAATGAGTAGAAATAAGTTATATACTAAACCTATATTACCTTATTTCAGAATTAAGGACAGATAAGAAAATCATTAAAAGCATTTCTAAACAAGGTGCAGAAGTCAAATATGTACTTTTTCCCAAGGCCATCCTCTCACACAAATTTATTTTCTATAATTTGAAGCATTTATATTTATAGGATCATTTATACAATTAAAACCCAAATTGTGACCACCCAACCCTAATTCCCAGCAGTCTAATTTAATTCTGAGTCAATATAAAAATGAAAAAAACCCAGATAGATTAATTTAAAATAGCTTTTTTCAAGTATTCTTCATAGGAAAATACTTTTTTCTATTTATTATAATAATTGCTAAAAAAATATTGCTAACAAATTCCGTGAGCGAGTGCATTTTAATGCTTGCTGAAGCTGGTATTCATTCCATTTATTTTTAGATTCTTAATTGGTATTTCTAAATTAGGGAACTATTAATATTACTTAACTAAGCCAGTCTTAAATTGAAAGAGTTGTCTGTCTTTCTACCATGGTTTTACAAACACTTTATGACAATTTGCTTTTAATTTCTCAGCAAAGTTATTAAAGGTAGATGGGAGGAATTTTAATATAAGTTCTCAGCCACAGAAATCACTAGAAAACTCGTGCCCTCTACAAGCCTGCCAGAATATACTTACCTAGTTTAAGTATTTAATTTAGGCATTAATCTATACAAATTCAATTTGTTTCAAGTAGTAGAGACATTCTGAATTTTTGCTTTAAGGTTAAGACATAACATGCATTCATGTTTCTAAGTCATTATTAAGAACATTGTCAACGAGAATTAAGTCAATGAATATAAGCAGATGTGCATCAATTATGGAAGATAATGAAGCAAAGGGGAATGTTTCATTTCTTAGTATCCAGGTATTAACAAGTTCTTTTCATTGTATTGTCACTTCCACTTTTTTGCTCCATTTCTTAATAATCTCAGATCACCTGGAGGATCCTCAGTTTTGAGGCATAATAGGCACAGTCCAACACTCCTGTTTATTTTCAATAGTATCCTCTCTGCTTTTGTTCAAAAGCTTTTAATTAAATCCTAAATTTAAAATGTACTTATTCCCTTCTCTCCAGGCCCTTATATAAATAAAAGGCTATTCTTTGCCATTATGATGTGCAAGTAGGCAGCATGCTCTGAAAGGGAAAAGACAATTAGGCGGCACACTTCTCTCTTACGCTCAGTAATTGTAGCCTGCAGCTGATACGTTTTTTGACGGTCTCCTGTAGCAGGTGTGTGAACAGGATGGAGAAAAAAAAAATCCAAGACTGTACAGCTAACAGCTATTGACATCTTATGCTTAAAAAGCTACTACTCAAGGATAATAATATTCTGAGTTGTGTATATGGCATGATCTGTGGTAAGTTCTTTTGTTTGTTTTATGAACAAAAAATGAGTGGAAGAAGTTAGAAAAAGCACAGCATAGGAGCCAATTGCCCTGCAACTAAAAAAGTGTTCTGAACTGTGTCTGCATCTTGGAAATGTGAAGATCTTGATAATGCTGAGAACGAGAAGAATTTTCTAGTCCTGCTTCATTGCTTTCTTATACAATTGTTTATTTGCTTTTAGAAAACAAATCTGAATCACACTTTTATAGCATCTGACTGTCTAAGCAAGTTTTTATAGAAAGAGGAGTACACTTGTAAAACATCTGAATTCTATTTATTACTTATTCTTATATTAACAGTCTCTGGATTCAAAAAGAAGAAAGACATGCCTGCAACTTTTTGTTGTTTTCCTGTAGATTTTAACAGCAGCCTATACGTAACAGAAGAAATACAGCTAGAGATTAAGAAAAAATATTTTCCTTGATGGTTCTTGGGACTGTAATCACAAAACCATTCATAAAACTATTATCTCCAAAGACACAAACAACATGAAGTTCACCTTAGTCCCACTCTACAAACCTGTTCAGTATGGTTCTTGCAAGAACTGATTTCCAATATAAGAAAATTATAACCAAAAATGTATAGTAAGGGAACATTAAATTGGCTAATGAGGTACTTAAACAAGGTGCCTAAATTTGAACGCTGGTCTCCCCTTAATAAATTCTCAGTTAAGCCACTCTCTAATGCTTATATAGGGACCACAGGAACCCTAACTTCTTAAGTAATACACATAATAGAAGGAACAAACAATTTTGACTCTGCAATAACAACAATAATAATAAAAAAAATGTTATTTCATTTGAGGTACAAGTAAGAATAAAATCTTATTCAGCTACCAGGTTTAACTCAAGCTACCTTATTAAGCAATAAGGGTTCTATATCTAATGGAAAAGTCACTTTGAAAAAGCAGTTTGGTTCTTCAGTCACCTCTCAGCTAATTTAGAGACATTAAAAGCACAACAGCTTTCTGAGTATAATTATTATCTTTCATTATCCTACTAGTAAATGTTATTGTTTAGATCAGATGATTCATCAGTTCATTAATCCGAAACAAATTATCACTTCAGTTTACTGAATGGTGTGGATGACATTAATACTTGAATGATTACTTTTTTTCTTTTCATTAGTAGGCAAAACCAAAACAACTGCCAGTGGAAAATAAGAAAACAAAATTAGGAAACACCGAAAAATTCCTTCATATATTCCTTTCCACTCAGTCCGCCTGAGTCTGTAACTGAAATGTGAACTCAAAACTTAGGGAATGTTTCAAAGTGAAATGTTTCAAGAGGCATATGAGAAACTTTTTTGTTTGGGGAGAAAGCGAATCCTGTGTAACTGTAAGTTTGTAATTTTATTTTTAGCAGAATATCAGCCCAGCAGTGATAGAAAATGCATCCTAAACATGATGAGAATGTTATTATTGAGATTTTTCTTTTCTTATTGAAATTACCATATTTTCATTATTTTAACTAACATATTTTATAATAATTAATGGCAATAATACTATAAAGTTGTAGAATTTAACAACTCTCTTTGAATTTATGTTAGTTGATCTGCATTTATCAAAGTGATACGAGTGAAACTGCTTTGTAATCCTGAGTGACTAGTGGAAATTGTCTTCATCACAGTCGGCATATTAGAATACCTTGTCTTTCCTTTCAGCTGAGAATTTACCACACATTTCAGTACACGTAAATTATCCGAATCTAAAATGTCAAAAGCTTCACCTGTGAACAAAACTAGGTGACTTACAATTTTGAGGTTCAGTATTACCATCACACCACTCCTTTGGTCTGTATTTTCTAGTGCACTTCCTATTTCAGTTAAGAGTCTGATCTTTTAAACTACTGCCAAAATCATTAAATGATAAAATTGAGACACCTCTTTCACCCATGAGATGGAAAACTTATTCTCCTTGGATACAACACAAAGATGCTGCATCTTAGCATGAGCTAAGACTTCTCAGATCTGGTTTTGGACAATAATGACAGGAAATGAAACCACCAGAGAAATCAGATTGAAAATCTCACTGATACTATGACACAACAGCTTTCAGTTACACACATCCTCCAAAAAAACCCCCAAAGCCCAAAAACCAAAAGCTCACATAATGACAGATGCTACAGAAAACTTTAAGCCCAAATTATAAGAAAATTGAAATACCATATGCGTTAAAAGTACTGATTGGGTTTCTTTTGAAATGCTAAAGTATATTTGTATTTTAAGAATAACTAAATTAATAAGTAAACCCAAACCCAAAAGTTAAGTACCTGTGAAGTTCATAACTATGAGACCACCTTTTAGAAAGAGCTTTACTAAGCCAAAGGAAAGACCATTGCCCCAAAAGAAAAAAGGAAAAAGAAACAAAGAAAAAAAAAAAGAAGCCATACTACTACAGTAATACAAGACATTTGTGTTCCTCTTACACATTACCATACCAATACTGACTGATCTGATTTCAACAGGGTGATATAAAGTCACCCAAGAGGAACTTTCAATGATTTATCATCAGTCCTGACTAACCAGGGAGGCCCTAATTGTCTGGAGGTTAGCAAATGCAACACCCATCTACGAGAAGGGCCAGAGGGAGGATCCAGGGAACTACAGGCTTGTCAGGATCCAGGGAACTACAGGCTTGTCATTCAGACCTTGGTCCCAGGGAAGGTTATGCAGCAGGTCATCCTGAGTGCCATCACATGGTACATACAGGACAACCAGGCAATCAGGCCCAGTCAGCATGGGTTTGTGAAAGCTGGTCCTGCTTGACTGACCTGATCTCCTTCTATGACAAGGTGACCCGCTTAGTGGATGAGGGAAAGGCTGTGGATGTTGTCTGCCTAGACCTTCATAAAGCCTTTGACACCGTTTCCCCCAGCAGTCTCCTGGAGAAACTGGCTGCTCATGGCTTGGATGGGTGTACTCGTCACTGGGTAAAAAGCTGGCTGGATGGCTGGGCCCAAAGTGTTGTGGTAAATGGAGTCAAATCCAGGTGGCGGCCGGTCACAAGTGGTGTTCCCCAGGGCTCAGTACTGGGGACAGTTCTGTTTGATATCTTTATCAATGACCTGGACAAGGCCATTAAGTGCACCCTCAGCATGTTTGCAGATGACACCAAGTTGGGTGTGGTGTTGGATCTGCTTGAGGGTAGGAAGACTCTATGGAGGGACCTGGACAGGCTGGATCGATGGGCCAAGGCCAGTTGTACGAGGTTCAACAAGGCTCAGTGCTGGGTCCTGCACTTGGCTCACAACACCCCCACACAACACTACAGGCTTAGGGAAGAGTGGCTGGAAAGCTGCCTGGCCGAAAAGGACGTAGAGGGTGTTCCTCAACAGCCAGCTGAACATGAGCCAGCAGTGTGCCTGGGTGGCCAAGCCAGGCAATAGCATCCTGGCTTGTATCAGAAAGAGGGTGGCCAGCCGAAAACTAGGGAAGTGATTGTTCCCCCGTACTTGGCACTCCTGAGGCTGCACCTCAAATACTGCCTTCAGTTTTGGGCCCCTCACCACAAGAAAGACATTGAGGTTCTTGAGTGTGTCCAAAGCAGAGCTGGTGAAGGGTCTAGAGCACAAGTCCTATGAGGGATGTCTGAGGGAGCTGGGGCTGTTCAGCCTGGAGAAAAGGAGGCTGAGGGGAGACCTTATCACTCTCTACAACTGCCTGAAAGGAGGGCGTAGAAAGGTGGGTGTCAGTCTCTTTTCACAGGTAACAAGTGATAGGAAAAGAAGAAACAGCCCCAAGTTGTGCCAGGGGAGGTTTAGACTGGATATTAGGAAAAAATTTCTTCACCGAAAGGGCTTTCGAGCATTGGACAAGGCTGTCCAGAGAAGTTGTTGAGTCACCATCCCTGGAAGTAAAAAGACATGTAGATGTGGTGCTTAGGGACATAGTCTAGTGGTGGAATTGGTAGTGTTAGGTTAATTGTTGGACTCGATGATCTCACGGGTCTTTTCCAACCTAAATGATTCTATGACTCTAGAATTCTATGATTCTATGAAAAATAAGAAAAAGGTCGATCAGTAGCATAAGGTTGCAAATAAAAATAAGCACACTTATCTTAGAGGTATATTAAGCTACTTTAAGTACTTTGATCTTAAAAATTAATTTTAAATTAAACATTTAATTGGACATGATGTACAAAATGAAGACATGACCTTTTTCTTAAAATACTGTTTTCTGTAAGTTATGAGACATTAGTCAACAATACTTACACCAAATAATCACCAAACTCATATTATTACAAGATTTACCCTCTCTGTACAACACAATATGAAGTCTCAACATTTTTAATAATTCTTAATAGTATATGTTAATATTTTGAGGATGTTTACTATTTTCTTGATGCCACTTCTGAAAGTATAGACAAGAAGGTATAGCCAAACCAGTTTGCTTAAGGATCCACAATCTTTCAAACAGACCAGGAAAGGGAAAAAGGAGGAAGAGAGGAGGATGAACAGATGGTTTGGAGAAATAGAGTTTAACTTGGTGAGTCAATTGTGAAAAGAAACCCCACAAAAACTGGTTTTGTAGAAACCTATTTCTGATTGACTGATAACTCCCAAACAGTGCAAGTGGATGATCACCATCACATATATTTAAAAATGATAGGTCTACACAAGCCTCAAGGATTAATGCAAAAAGCAGAGAGGTCCATATAACACGTAGACTGTTAAGAGTGGAATTTGGGATCCGATAGTCACAAGAGGACCACACCAATCAATGACATATAATCCCAAATCTATTTAACAAAGCAAGGTTGAGATGTAGCAGATAGAAGTAGGTAGTTACAGTCTAAGATTTCTGTTCTATGACACATATATATAACTTCACTCTCACACTGGCCAAGAGACTAGCTCCTCTGGTCAAGCTGTGATCAGAACCATACACACAGGGAAACAGAATACGTATGCCAAATACTTGACATGCCTGAGCCTTTCCTGGCATCCTGACACCTATACGTACCACCTCCACTTTAGGGTAATTCTTTCAAAAGGTCCATATTTTTTTTTTCTTCTTCTTCTTCTTTTCTGTACATACTGGAATAATTTTATCTTTTAAACCTGGACAGATGATATATAAGTGTTTTATATCTGACCAGTGTTCTTGGGTAGATCTTATCCCATGACAATAACAAAGATTGTGTTTGTCTTTTTCTTCCCAGTGCATGCAGCACTCATATAATCATTTAGAGTTGGGCAAGTCTCATTAGCTGAGTGTTGCTTTCAGGAAGGCTTTATCCTTCGACAACATATGTATACGCATATATGTATATGCATCTATCCATTTGTACATACACTACTTTTCCTGTCCTTACCATCACTTCTTCTGCTATTTATCCCTTGTAATCATCGAATGATATGCTCCTCTTCCCTTCTCTTGCCCAAATGACATAACCCAGGCGGAACCCATCAGAAACACTAGGACTATTAGCCTTCACTGGCTTTGCACACCTGCCCCCAAAACAGAAATTCATCATCTTCTCTAATTAGCAACTCAAAGCCATTTCCTCTCACCAAATAGCCATATTTTTACAGTCTTTTACTGACTTCTAAAAATACATTTCAAATTCTAAACTCTTATTAAAAGTGTTCTTTTGCTACAAAATGTGTGCAAGAGCCTGGCTTCCAGGTTTTTTTTTCCTCAGAGGATTTAATCACATTTTCCCGAAATTTACTGATGTTAACAGAGGAGATGCAATTCAGCTTTATCCCAAGTTTAACTATAATCTTTCTTTTTAAATGTCTGTAAATAATTACAAACGGCAAACAGCTAAAAACCCCAACATTTCTTCAGTGAAGTAGTCAGGACTGCAAATGAAAGAAACACAAAGCAAAGTTAAGTGAGGATTGTTAACACTTTTTTATTTGTTTTCTAAACAAAGGTAATTCCAGGGCAATCACTGAGAGAAACCCTGAATCTCTGAAGATTCTATCTGTGTACACAGTGGTGAACTCAAAACATCTGAGTCAATACAGATGAGCTTACTTGAGAGAGGAAGGTTTATATCTGAAAGAATATAATGAAGAGGAAAGGTAAGAATGGATTATAACTACACGAGCAGAGCCTAATACTGAAAAGCGTTATAAGAAGAAGACTTCTGTATAAGGATTTTTTGCAGTTCCTTGATTCTAGCCTGATCCTAACAAACTCCTTCCCTACTACTTCCAAGACTACTTCATGATGGAAACAATGGTCACAATGATTTCTCATGGATTCCCTTCCCAGGTTTCTCTGTCTCTCTGAAGCTTCTGCATCAGGTAGTAGGCACTTGGAAATTCCTCAGTTATTCTGTTAGGAAGACTTTCCTACTGATTTTTACAACTACAAAGGTGGGAAAATGCAGGGAAAAAAATGAAAAAAAAAAAGAAAAAAGAAAAGCCTGGTCCAGAGGTCTGTATCTACTGATTACTGAAAATACATTTAACTTCAACATTTTTCAGGAGATTTAAATGAAAGCTAATTATAATTATGAACACCTACGTAATGACGACTATGCATTCCTTTTATGAAGCCAGGAAGAGTTATTTCCAGAACTTTAGTATCTGAGTTACAAGGCCAAATTTACCAACCCCACCTGTAGAACACCATTTGCTTAGATGAAGTCTAAACTGGTTTGTGGGGCTGGTATGATTTGCAGTTTTCATTATTTAGTATAGCCCATTAGTTACAGAACTAGGTGAGTGTTTCAGGGTTTCTTTAGCCTGAGGGAAATTGAAAGCTCATTCATTTCTACCATCTGAGAGGTGTACCCTATCAGACAAACTATATCTTGTTCTAAATAGAAGCACTGTTAACCTTTCCAGGTGCCTGGGTTTTTATGTTATCATATACGCAAAATTAATGTTCAAGAATAATCACAAGCTGCAAGAGCTCTTTTTCTTCCATCAGGAAAGACTTTCTCTTGGTTATTTTGTTATCTGTAATTCATAGGAATAAAGAGCAGAATTATAATTCCATAGCATAGCCAATCCTTGAAGAGACAGGCTCTCTAGACAGAGCTTACCTGCTCTCTTCCTGGCTTCATATGCAGCTAGGTGAATTCTAAGGAGGACTGTGGCCCTTTTCCAACAGGAGGAACAAGGATGGCTACCACCCAGTGCAGATGTTTGTTAGACAGGGAGGCAGCATGCTCCAGAATCTCACAAGTCTGCTGGTCAGAAGTAAGAAATTTTGCACCACCTAATCAACCCCACATTGGCCAGTCTTAAAGAGTAAGAAAGCAGTTTTTTCACTCATGCAGAGATTAAAAGTAAAAATGACACCTTCATTTATAACGTAACTATACGTTGAAAGGATCTAATCAACAGTAATGCAAGCTTTTGGTATTGTGCTGCTAAAGTACTTTCATCCTGTCCTAAGAAGTGAACCCAACAAAAAAGCAGAGTTGTTTAGAAAATCTGCCACCACTCAGTCTCCTGATAATAGGATAGCAACATGCATTGGAAATCATGTAAGTGACAAATGTAGTTTGTCCTCTGTCATTTGGACTCAGGAACCTAGACTAATTTCAGCTATTTTAATAACAGCCTTTTCGTTGAACAAGCTTTGATAATTAAACATTTGGAGCAGCTGGAGTCACACTACTCAGAAAAAAAAAAAACAAAAAAAAATCTTTAGAACTCATTCATCAATTCATGGATGAATCGTCAAATTATCTTACTTATTGTGAAGCCATGAATTTCTTCGAAGACCACAGATGTGGTCTTATCATCATTCCACTTTGTTATTAGGCTATTAAAAGGACATCTATGCAGTTGCCATATCTTTGTAGTCAAACTCAATAGCTTAAGCTATTTAGTGGCCTGTATTAAATTGGCCATTACTATATTCAAAACCATCATTAATATTTGAGCCAAAAACTAATCAATTTTATTGAAAAAATCTAAAAGCAGCATTGAAAAAGTGACTTCAAATCACATTAAGCAACTAAAATAGTAAATCTCTTCAAATTTTTTTCCAAAATACATTGAACAGTTTGATCTCCTTTAAAAGTCACCCTATGGTGACTTTTTTATTGGCATCTGCTCACTTGGTAAGCATGGTAAGCACTGAATCAACTAATGAAATACTCCCCAGCTGTGAGTTTGTGTATATAAACCTGTCAGTCCTTCCTCTCTTAAACCTAGCAGATTCAGAGAGAAGTGGAAAGTGATGTGAAATGACCTTCTGGCACTCCTTTAGATTATATAGTCAGCACCTGAATGACACAAACTTGGCCTTGAATTAGAAAAGCAAACCAGAAGTTAATAATTATACAACTAATGTTTACCTCTATTGTCCCAAAATCTTAGACTGCAATCTCAAGCTATTTTACAGAGAGCAGGTAACACAGTAATTCATGTGTAGTTAACAGTATGATAAAAAATACATTCACTATCTACCAGGTATCTTCAATATACAGTATATTGATACTAGCTTATTCATATGTGAATTAAGCAGTTGGTATTATAGCTCTGCATTTGAAATACAATGAAAAATACAAATCTTTGGTGCAACCTTGTTAAAACTTGCAAAATATTATTCAAATAAGGCAATTTTTAAATCAATGGGAAAATAATTTCCTAATTTGCATACCTAACCTAAATTATTGCATTTTAATTCATTTTATACCAAACTCTGACAATATTTATTTATATTTTAAGTAGCACTTTAAGGTACATTTATTTTATATTCCAGAGAAGAAAATACTGAATACTCACTAAAATACCCCAAAAACCAAAACAACCCCAACAAAAACCAAAAATCAAGACATATTTCCAACATATAACTAATCTTGCCTTTCATTTTCCTTTTCCAGATGGCAACATAAATCCAGTATGTATTCATTGTGTAGACAGGCTACAGGCCATGGCTTCATGTTCCTGTATAATATCTAACATAATGCACTCCATCATCTGAAAGTCTTGGGCATGTGATTTAACAACATTTAAACAAGCAGGAACGTTATTGTCTAATATACACTTAACAATAAGACAGGGTTTTTGTTTTCCTCCAGTGTTAGATCTAAAAGATTTGAGGATGAGGAATCACTAAGCAACGCTTGAATTTGAATCACCCAAACTCAAGCCCCTAAATGGCTGCTAACTGAAATGCATCTAAAATTGCCAGCCTTAGCATCTACTCACAAGGTAAGATCACGAAGCTGTGTGTGCACAATGTGGCTACTGGATGGATGAGGATCACACTACCAGCAACATTCTCTACTTCATTTAACAAATATGACAAAATGAAGCTGTGCTGCTTCTTTTCCATTACAAAGAATTTATCTCCTTCTAACAATTGCTGATAGATGTTTTAGATGAGATGAATCACGCCACGGGAATATGTATCTCTCTTTGTTGACTGTAGCAAGCATCTGAATGGCTTAGACTAGATATCTAAATTCCATAGTTAGGTACCTAACTAAAACAAGAGGAAACGTATCCTACCAAGGGGTTAAATTACACATACACACACCTATTTGCTTTGCATGCAAGACTAAAACATGCACATAAATCAGCAATACTTAAGGGCAGCTTTTCAAGACAAGATACATTCACAGATTTAGAGCATAACCACGTGGATTATACAGACTAAAACACAAGACATGTCACTGCATCTGACTCCAAAGCTGTAATTCTTACACTTATGGATGAAGATTTATTTTTTTCATTAAGGTTTTTATGTCCATTTATTTTGCAGAAGATAGACTTTTAAGTTTTTCTTATGTTTCTGGCTCACCACCTGTATATTCTTTTCTTCCTAAAACGTACACAATACAATGAGGCAGATTTTACCTATTTTTATTGTATTTATTATATAGCTATATAATCTTCTTACTTTACGGAAGAAATGAACCATGTCTTAAAATGTCAAAGAAATACTTTATTTTTTGTATTTAGTCAAAAAAATAGTGGAAAATAAACTCCTATTCAATCACTCAATGAATACTGAATGCACATTAATGATATTCAGTTTTCATTGCGGTGGGAGGGTGTATTATTTGTCTCTAGCACAATGTACACGTTCTTCTGGCTCCAGGCAACTTGACTCAGTTCTTATCGCCCTTCAGTGTTCTTCATTAACTCTCAAAATTAACTTAACAAAAGGATCAAATAAAAAGACAAGTACCTGTCACAGTTAAGTCCACTCAGAGTACTTTAAAATCAAAACAATATTCTGGCAATGACCTAAGCTAACCTAAAACAGGTTTTACGCCAAGGTTGCAAATGTTTCCTTCCTTACATCATCAAAAAAACAAAAAAATAAATACTTGTTTGCCAGTTGTATGTCTGAGTGCATATTACCTTAATTAGGCTTGTCTCTGGGATGAAAACCACTTCTGTGTCTACCTGATACCCTTCGCACAATGATAGTCTCAGTTCTGGACAGAGCTTCTAGATTCTATCAGAGATGACACTGCTGGTTATGTACTTTTGAATGAAGCTTAGTTAGCTGACTGGAGAAAATTGCAGAAAAGGACTTCTATACACTTTTTAATGCTGAGCTCTCAATCTCAGTTTTAATAATTTACTATAAACTTCATTCTAACATTTTCAGATGATAGTACAAGATCCTTTGAGAATCTTACATTAACAGAATGGTGATAAAAAGAGAAATGACAACAGGGCAACAGAGTTGAAAGAATGTCCAAAAAAAAAAAAAAAAAAGGAAAAGGGGTGTGAACTTTCTATCATCTGTTGGTTTTACTCATTCAGCAAATACTTCTTCCTATTGCTAAAAATAAATATTTGTATCCACACTCTCAGTATTGCATGATGTTCATTCTATACTTCAGAAAACTGAGAAAATAAATCAGAAAACTGAAGTACCATACTTGTAAGTTAACTAGCTGTCATGCTCAACTAAACTGAACGTCATCAAATTTCTGGATTGAGTCACCTTTTAAAAATATGTTCAGTGTTTTCATTAAGTGCCCTGTGATAGAGTCAACTTTTTTGTCTTTATGCCAAATTCTTGTAAACCCACACAAAAAAAGTAGAAGATTTTGTCTTAAAAATATAGTTTTATGATTATCTGGAAAAAAATATTTTTTGAAATGTATAAATAAATACTGGTGACTTTTCTTGGAAGTCATGTGGTTTTAAAGTAATTTTGAAGTAAATTGAAGTAAAATGAATGGTACAACTTGGATTATTGTCTCTTTCTCCTGAAATCAGTGTCTTGAGCCTTTATACTTTTGGGAATTCAAGCATTCGGAGCAGTCTTTGTGTTTTCACTCCACTTGCTGACAAGTAATCATTGTTTGGACAATGCAGTCCCACTGACTTTGAAGTGGTTACTTGTATGAAAAGAGGGTAGGAAACAGAATAAGATTCCTGCCTATGATAGCTTTTTTTTTGATATTTCAGATTATCCTCTATCTCTACCTCCCATTCAGCAAAGTATTGCTAATTCAATAACTGCATAGTTCATGGTTGAAAATATTAAAGCTAGATATTCAGCCAGACATTTCCATCTATTTTAATTTAAGATGGAGAGTTAAATACTCCACATTTTAAAAATGTCAGTCCATGTACGTCTGCCACATCTCTTAAATGAAAGTAAGATGTATATAGCAGTGATGATGGATTCAAGTTATTAAAAGCAAATATTTTATTTTAACCCAGGTAAGTATTATGATGAATACTTGGTTTTTATTCCCGCTTGATGTGAGATTGTCATTTGGGCATTCTGCCACTTAGGATCTGTCCTTGCCTATGTTTTCTTCTTTCCAAATATAAATTGAGTTTGAAATCAAATCAAACAGTACTGAAATAACTCAAGTGTGACATGGCTTTTAAGCTATCTAACAATTCTAGATGCAGTGAGCTGTCTAACAGAAAACACATGTTGACAATATTGCTTCTTTAATGTGTGTCTTCACTGGTAAAATGAAAGTTGTACGTGTACCTTCCAGTATTTGCAAAAAAATTACTCTTCCAAGGATCTAAATAGTAGTAGTAATAATAACAACAACAACAATAATACCAAATCCATGCTGTTTGGCTGTATTTGTTTCTTCTCTCTGTTGCTTATTTACAATAATTCAAGGCTATCTCATAACACAGAAATTCAAGAGAAGACAGAAGGAAAAGCTGGAAATGGTATAACTGTATGACAGAAAGGTGGCTGTGAATACAAGCCAGTTATTCAGGAAGTTAAGAGAATAGTGGATTTTAACTTCCCTGTTTAGAGTAAGCAAACTGGGTCTACCTTCATTGCCAAAATTCTAAGAAATCTTGTCCCAAAATGTCATGCTTATCAACAAAGTGCTTGTCATTTTTTTAATATTATGTCTTGCTGTAAATGTAAAGCAAATGTGCAGTCTCCATGGTAAACAGATATTTTCCCAATTATATACATGGTTTTTAGCTTATTTGTAGGAAACAAAAAAGAGCTCTGATCTAATTTTTTTATTTTTTGATAGCCACTGTGAATCAATATTCAATTTTCTGATACTATAGCTCATAAACCACACTTACATACCTTACTGTGTATGTTCAATCTATCATTTGCTCTAACAGAAAGGAAAGCCATTGGCTGAGGCAAGTTGATAAAGAAATTATTTGACTGTTAATATTAATTTAAATAGAAGTATAGATGACCCCGTTACGCAGAGTAGAACATACAAAGTAATTCATGTGCATCAGGAAAACATAATGAAATCTTAAACATCTGCATTTTAATTGTAACCAGTGCTAGATTTCAGTGTTGAACAATTAATGATCATCACACCATTTTAAAATATCAGTGGGAGAGTGTCAAAGAAGATGAGTCTTCCATGTT
The DNA here is from genome assembly GCF_000699245.1 of Pterocles gutturalis. NCBI lineage: Eukaryota > Metazoa > Chordata > Aves > Pterocliformes > Pteroclidae > Pterocles > Pterocles gutturalis. Next base: position 72,556 of record NW_010122952.1, read on the forward strand.
TACAAAAGATTTTGCCTGTGGCACACTGTGTGCTTCTGTAAATCATTTATCTTATAGCTTAAACCTGTCATGGTATGAAATATTGCAACCGTGATTCTGCATGACAGAATAATGAAGCACTGAAAACAAGTCCATACTGCAATGACTTTTCCAAAGAATTTTGAGCTTGAGAACCTGAAAAGCTGCACATAAAATAATTTTTCTTCTCACTGCATCAAAACCTAATCCAGGCCAATGAGTTCCCTTCTACACACTGAATATGTTACTCCATTGTTTGTGGTTTTTTGTATATTGACCAGGTTTTAGCTTTTTTTTTTTTTTTTTTTTTTTTTTTAAACTTGCCTTTATTAAACCACCTAACATACTCTTTTCTTTTTTTTTTTTTTTTTTTTTTTTTTAAACTGTGCTCTATTATAACATCTAACATACTGTATTGGATGCCAAAATAGTTCCTGAAGAGGTTACATTCAGCAAATATTTGAATGCTATATTTCACATGGAAAGTTGTAGCCATAGGGAAGATTATGGAAGAAGAGTTCTTGCCATTTTCTTTAGGAAAATTAAATTGTCAGCAGCTTTGCTGGAGTACCCCTTTATTCACCAAAAAGCTTTAATCTCTGACAAAGCTATGTGTCATGATGCACATTAGCAAGTGAATTCAAGATGAAATCTGGTGTCTTCATCTCCGAAGACCAGCATTTTTTGGGGACCATCTCATCAGTGCATGATCCTTACATAATCCATATCAAGCACTGCAAGTGAAGACTCTTCTCTGAATGCAATGTCTTCTATCAAGACCCAAAATAACAGAGTTACAAATCATAATTTCCTAAAACGGATCTTAAAGAGCTCAGCATTAAAAATTTATGGCTATCCTTCTCTGCAACTGTACTTGAATATATTGTGATAAGATAGAAATTAAAGCTATGAGATAAAATACATTCATTACACAAATCTTTAAAATTTCAGATTGAGACAAATAATTAGCTTGAGTTTAGAAAATTTAGGTTAAATTGATTGTCAAAATTGCTTTGACCATATGAATTGTTGTTACTGGAATTAGTTATGATAGATTAGAGAAAGAGCATGGGTCAGAAAAAAAAATAATAACTTACAAAAAAATACACCACTGTATAATTCAAACAAAGATTATAATTCAAAATTTGAGTTTTTGTGTGCAAGGAATTCTGCTTGCTGTTACTGTAGGAGTATCACTGGAGAAAAAAAAATGGAAATACTTGTTTTGGCCTATTTTATGTGTTATCCTCATTTTTGAATAGCTCCTGCCAAGTAGTATTTTTTTTTTACCTTCCCTTTTCAACACACAAGCATTCGTGTTTTCTGTATTCACAAAGGTGGATGAAATACTTCCATGATATATTCTACAGGTACCTGGTGTAATTGTCAAAGCATGCTGTTTAAACACACACACAAAAAGACTAAAGGTCTATCCTGAGGTACAACAGACAAAGAGCTTGAGAGAAATTACCAATGCTCTATCAAAGTCATATCCCCAACATGACACTGAATCCTTGTATGGCAGGGTTAATTGCATCTAAATATTATTTTCCTTCTTTGTATCTGCATTTTTTTTCTTTTTGTATAAACACTATGAAAAGGGTCAAACTGAATTTCTTCCTACTGTTCTTAATATGCTTACTGTGTAAAGAATGAGTATTTGTCAAATTATTCCAAGTAACTATGCAGAAGAGGGGGATTTCTCCCTATTTCTAGATCTTGTCTTGTGAATTCTGTATTTCCAGAAACCACAAAATTATATTTCCATCCAGAATGTCAAAGATATGAAGTACTGAGCATTAACATTTTAAATCCTTTATTGTAGTAATTGTAACTCTTTACATGTTGGCATCTGTGTCATAAACTCAGTAGTACAACATTTGATGGAAACAGGAGGACATCATCTTTCCAGTTTATTTAAAACAAACTAGCTAGGTCAAAAACACATGCTTGCAACACCTAGAAATAAATCAAGAATTGTGCAAATGTGTTTAGTTTTTTCTGAATGTTCTCAAGGAGTAAGCAGAGATTCCCATGGCTTAGAAGACAATACCTTTAAAAACCTGTTTAGTTTGTTATAACCTGTGCACCTCTATGCTATACATAAGAACAAATTAGTTGGATATTAAGGGAGTTCAGTCATCCTGAGTATGGCAGATGGATACACAGCAGTTCAAGCATTGTTTTTAATTTCAACAAAATGTTTTCAGAATCAACATGAAAGAAGATTAATAAATACCCATCCCCACCCATCCCCACCCCTAAGCACCCCTTATTTGATGAACTCAAATGTAGGCAATGAAAATAAAGTGAGAATAAAGTCCTATTTAATTCAAGCATAAATCTGAAGCACAGATTAGACTAAATGATATTCAGTAAGTGGTATACTGCTTACCAAGGAGTTAAAGTGAACAACAAACTATCAGCTGTGATCACAGGCAATGCTTAACAAAAAAGTGAGATAAAATAGTTCATAAATCTGGAGAGACAAAACAGTGCTGTAAAAGCCCTGTCTTTGTGTGGGACAGATGACATCTCTAAAAGATTCATCTAGGCATCAGAAAAAATATTATGATCGGAGTGAAGTTTTGATGGAGGATCTTGGAGTCTACAAATACCAGACAGATATGTGATGCTCCAGTTTCATTCCTCACTGAAGTCTATGCCATTGCATCATGATGCAGAGCAGCCAAGGATTATGAGAGCAATATTAACATACATTTAAGACATGTGTTGCTTCCCCTGCATATGTGGACTTACTGGAGCTATACCACACTTTCCAAAGCCTTGGCTCATGATCTTGGGTGAAAAGAAACCTTAGCTGGTACCACTAACATATTTGGCTAGCATCACAGCAGTATTCTAAGTCACATGTTGGTTGTCACAGTGAGACAAAAATAAATGAACAACAGCAATTTCAAAAGATAATGGTAAACACAAGTATTTTGAGAAAATAGTGGACTATCAAAAATAATAAAAAGTATTAACAGAAATATCTGTTTAAAACAGCTTTTTCACAATAATATGTTTAACATGAAAGCAATCATACAAATAATCCAGAATTGTTGAAAGCATCCAAGCAACAAAGAGATATGAATGAGACCAGATCTACTTACCAAATTCCTTAGGAACAGTGATAGAATAAACACAGTTGTGACCAACACTGTAATTCTTGGGGTAGTTTGGTGACAACACAGTGCCTTCAGAACCTGTTGACCGGCTTCCACAGGGTGCTAGAAAGTAAAGATAATCAATTTTGAATAACAATATCAGAAAAATAAATCAGTTTAAAGTGATTTGTTGTATGCTGGTATATGCTATTACAGTAAGTTTTATTATGCTTCTACACGGAATTAAACTTGTATATCCTGTGAAGTACTGAGCATGTGGAATTTTCTCATACATCAGAAGAGAATTGATGGCACTCTGCAGTTTTCCAGATCAGTTATTGTTTTTCTTTACCATTTATCAACCATCTTAATGAAATCATGATGTGCTTTATATACCTCATGCATTTATTCACAGCGTACAAAACTATTATTCATTTATATGATCTTTTATTCTTTCATAGAGGCACAGATTATGCAGCCCTTCCACACATTAGTAAATTCTTACTCATGTCAATAGACTCATAATTCAGTAATGTACAGAACTACTCAAATAAGAAAGTCAGGATTCCTTGACTGAACACGATGTACCACTTATTTATATCTCAATTTTTTATAAATTTGTACATATGAAGTTACGAGCAAACACTTTATCACACAAACTTCATGTTTATTCTACCATTAATAGCTATAATACTTGATAAAATGGTGGATAAATAACAATGCTATTTACTACAACAATGTATTTTTCTAAGGTTAACAACAGAAGTTAGCATTTGGCATTATTTAAAACTGTCAAGCAAGAAACAGTGTTTTTTCTTCTTTCTTCATCAGATGTTCAGATGCACTCATACGAAACAGTCATGTTAGTGGTTTCCTATGTTTGTTACCTGTTTCTCATACAGACTTTGTAATCTAGCAGTTTAATTTATTGTCAAGATTATGGCACCTGTTCAGAATATTTCTTCTAAGCACTTTGGACTGTAAAACATATTTAATTAGTTTTAACATATCTATTTAACAAATTTGTTTTCTCTGCTAAGATAGAAGTGACTTTCTAAAATAATAATATTTCAATTGCTAAAAAAAATCTGGGTTTTGTGGTATGCTCTCAAGACATTAATATCTTCTGAATTATATTAAATAAGAAACATAGTTTTCTTACTATTATTTCAGAAGATTTTATCTCATTACTTGTCATACTAAATACAAGCTATTTATTACTGTAGCTACAAATCATGCATTTTAAGACTACTTTTAGTTAATTCACACCAACTGTCTTGTAGAGTACACCATGAAAAGAACAAATGTTTTAACGCTAGCAATTTAAGGCCCTGTTGCTTTGAGCATGGATTTCTGCAATTTGCATTAACACGGGTTCCTTCCAGTATGGTGTAGCTGCAGAGTTTGTCAGACTGTGTACCTGAAACAGGAGCAGATGGGACCTATTGCTCCACTCTGCTCATACCATCTGTAAACGATTTATTGGGCTAGTGTGAAAGTCATGGTATTTGAAATAGGTCAACAGAAGGATCTTGACTTTTGCTTGTGTACGTCTGTGTGCATGTGGTAGATGTGACACATACATTACAGATGAGCAAATCAGCCAAGACCCAGAACAGGACGCAGTCTTGGCGATGCTCAGTACAGCTCTACTGGTAGGACTCGCTGAGATACAGAGTATGCACTAAGACTACCATAGTATATGGAGTATTGCTCTCTACGGCTAAAAGAATAATCTCAGTGCCTTCCATCAATCCACCATCATGTGAAATAGCAGAAATTCATGCTTTCTTGTGAAAACATATTTAGATAACAGAATTATTGGTACTTTTTGCCTAGAGGCAATAGAGCCTTGGCTAAGCTTCACATCCAGGGACTTATTTGACTTGAGTTATTTGAAAAACACAAACTAGAAACTATTCCCAAGCTGAATGTGGTAAATGTTTCTGATGAAAACAGATCTGCTTATCAGCTTGTAAGTACTCGAGATTTCCTATTCCAGATTTCAGATGAAATAGAATATGGAAGAATATAAGCAATAAAAGCACTAAAACTAGAGAAATAAGATTGACATAAAGCTTTACTTCTCCATAACCCTATTTCCTTCTTTACTGTTTGAACAAATGAGTTTTACTGAGTTGAATAAATGAGTTACTACAACAAAGACGAATCGCACTGTCCCACTCCAGCACTCACATCATTATTAAGCCAGCAGATACATAATAATGTGCAAATTCAGGGTAGAATTATCATTCCACTTAAGTCAATGCCATTGACACCAAAAAGAACAGAATTTCTCCCCTAAGTTTTAATAAAACTTGAAGTAATACCACACAACAGCAATACTTAAGTTAATAGCTATATATTTAGTACACAGCATACAGTGGATCATTATTTAGAAAGTCCACACTTTTTATACCCCTATTCTTTTTTATTCCTACAGGTTATGCAGTTAAGCAAGGTATTTGTGATTTTACAAAACTACTAGTATACTTAAAACAGAACAAACTAAAATTTAAAAAATCCCAACAGCTTCTTTGAAATAAACATTTTTCCATAAATTCATTTAGCATGCATAATTTTTCAAACAAAAATCCAGTTTAAGTTTTAGAAGTTTTTATTCACTTCGGTGAAACATCTTATACTACAAACTATTAACAGTTGCGTATCTAAAATCAAGTGACTTTTGAGCTTTATCTTTATTAAATATGTAACACTTCTGATGTGTTGATGTTGTAGCACTATATAATATTGATAACACACTGTAATATCAAAGTGATGTCACCAGGACATTTTTTCTAAATCTAGGAAAACAGAGAAACTCATTATATTTGTGTCATACATAAGAATTTAAGAAAGTCAGTACACTTTCAGTGTTCTTGATTCTCTAAGATAGAATTATTATTTAATGATGTATACATCTAGCCAAAATATTACACAACATTTGAAAGGTAATGTTATCACAGCTGGTATAAAAATAATCACACCAAATAATTTCACTGACAAAAGCACAAAGATTTCTAAAAGTGATTGAACTCAGCAGTTTTTTGCAAATTAAAAAAAATACAAAACATAATTTAGCACCTTCAAAAATCTGAGCGTTCTCATTAATACTAAAGTCTGATTAAAACAACTTCCATGTCTCTAAAGGTGAAGATAACGCTATTTTCTTTTTAAAATTTATATTAACTGAAACAATTATATGACATATTGTGTGAAACATCTCAACATTTTTTTCCACACGTTGAATCCCATGAAAGCAACAAACGTGCACTCATTATCTAGTGGGCACATAACTGTTCACATAAGAGGACAAGAGACACAGTACAAGGCTGGAAGAAGGATTTCCAGCAGGGATCCTTTACAGGCAAACTCTCTCAACAGAGCTGCCTGCAGCCTATGCTACAACGTGCTCTGTACACACTGGACTTAGAGATGAACTATGTCACTCTGACACATGTAAAGTTTAATTTGCAGCAACAACAAAATACTTGCATTGAGTATTTAAAATTAATTTATTTCATTTGGTCCTCTCATGCTGGACTTTTTCACTTTGCCCTTTCTGAGTTTACCTTTCCCCTTACGGTCTGTCCCACTGTTTTCCAATAATAATGACACTATCCTCACAAGAATTCACATTCATAGAATCATAGAATAGTTTGGG